>NC_045731.1:11465527-11478034 GCF_009834535.1 Camelus ferus | reverse complement strand
AACCAAGAGCTCCTTCAGATTCTGCTGGTTTAGAACTGTCGGTGTAAATGACCCTATTGACCTGTAAATGGGTGGATTGGGGTGGTATCGGGTGAGGGGTGAGGGGGTGAGTACACTGTGGGTAAGAGGGCAGGGCTCATTACTGGAGCAGGGGGGTGCACTTGTGACAGGGAGTTAAGGAGTCATGGGCCTGGGGAGGGAAGAACCTGCAACCCTTGTTCTCCAGAACATTTGCTCATGATTAGCTCTGTCACCTTTGAGGACCCCCTATCCCGCCCCCCTCCAGACCCACGTTTCCCATCCTCTTCAGACCAAGGTTATCGCTTTGCTTATTTTGGTTGAATATATAGTGTTATTTGCCCCAGTCCTGTACCTCTTCAGGAGAGACTCAACTGAAGGAGAACCTGAGAAGACATGAAAGGCTCTCTCCTCCATCCGTACTGCTGTCCATGCAGACCGTCCCCCCTGTCCACGCCAGACCCTCTCCATCCACGCCCATCCACACCAGACCCTCCCCCTGTCCACGCCAGACCCTCCCCATCCACACCAGACCCTCCCCCTGGGCTTTGTGTCCAGTTTCTCATCCAAGGACGGTCTGTGGGGCAGCCATTACATTCCAGCACCTGTGTGGGCTTGGGGACCACAGAACTGACCAGAGCAAATGAAGCTTACAATTTGCTGGGAGATACAATCAGTTATAAAGCTAATTTTAAATAGAGTGTGACAGATTTATTTGGGCCTCAAGACAAGAGGAAAGACATTGTGTTTCCCCGTTTCACCTGAGCTGTCAGAGCCACGGGGGCTCCCACCTGCTCATTCCCCCCACGCCGCTCCCAGCCCTCACCCCAGCCCTCTCTCCCATGCACTTAGCACAGCTGAGACTAGGGGATAAACAGCTGCTAAGCCCATAAGTGTTGTCCAAGATGACTTCAGAAGTCATGTCCATAAGTGACCGTGGGAGACCAGATTCTCTGCCAAATTACCCGTTCCTCAGTCACAGCCTAGACTCTGTCAGACCTGTGTTGTTTATTAATCACTTACTTAATATTTGGCAAGACTCAGTTTTCCTGATGAACTTGGACACAGCCATCGTGAGATCATCTGACATCTTTTCTTCTCCCTCTGCAACAGTTTTGAGATGCTGTCCCCTCCTTAGCTTGTGGGTGATGCCTCGAAGTGTCGCCGAGGTCTCACGCCATCTGCTTCTTTTAGCATCATCAGAGAACGGGGAGGACTGTGTGATCGTGTTCAACTCGGACACACGTTCGGGCGCGACAGGTCCTGCAGCTTCTCTGCAGTGGGAACCTCTGTGCTGAATTTCCCAGCCAAGTGACCTTTCCGCTTTTTAGCACTTGTTCTCAATTAAGGAGCCACAATTACTTTTTAACCGCCCAGTTCCTGGAATTAGCCTATTGATTTGTACATGCAAGAGGCAGCAGCGCTCCAGAGAGACGTGTGCTGCACAAGCTGAGGCCGGACAAGCCCGCCCGGCACGAGACAGAAGAGACCTGGTGATTTTTTGAACACAAAGTATCTTCCAGCTCGAAGGACTGAATTCACCACGTCCCCTGCAGGGCTGCGGTCAGCACCTCACGAGCCACCTCCCGTCACTAGGGTGTTGGCATCTTAGGGCCTAGAGGTTTACTGTGAGCATACTATACTTTCACTTTAATCCATATCTAGAAATTTTTAAGACCCATAAGAATGAGGCTAGAAGGGTGGAATTTCAGATACCAAGCCAGACAATGCACCTGGTGAGTAATCTGACTTCTGCCATCAGTTCTTGGGCACAAGACAGGTGGCCACTCCCCTCTACAAAGAGCAGCTAAAGTCATTTATGGAGCCTCATGGCGCTGAGGGAGTCATGATAGGGTCTGGCAAAATCAGCCCTAATTGCCCTCAAATGTGCAGGTACGTTACTCAGCCAAATGGAGTTAAGGTGATGAGCGAGAGCAGCACGTAACAGAAAGGTGCTCCTGGTGACTGCTGCAAAGGAGAGTCACGTGACAGCTGGGGCGCTGCCCTAGAATCCAGCAGGAAGTGAGAAGGTCTGTGGAGGTCGCAGGTTGTAAGCAGTGATGGAAGATGGCACCGTTATGGTCATGACTTGGTTCCACAACCTGATTCTTCTGAAATCTTAGAATCAGGGTCACTCTTAACTAATACCAAAGCACAGGAAGCTTCTCTGGGCTGCTTCTGCTTTCTGGAGACCCACACCCTCATTCCTTGGCCTCTCAGCTATCTTTCAATCAATCTATTAAAATGGAAGTTGATAAATAGCGTATTATCCCTCCTTAGAGTTCGTGGATTTGAAATATAAATTTCTGAACACAAAGTATCTTACACTTTGAAGGACTGAATTCACAACAATCTATAATGACATAATTTCAGAATGTGTGTCAGTAGCAGATACATTTGGAGGAGGGCTGGGGACGATTTCTGAGACACACTTCAGTCAGTGCCCTCACCGCGTACAGACTTCACCACGGACATAGCAGAAGCCCTTCAAAAGAGGCCAACTTGCTAGGAAACACAAGACTCTGTGACAAAGAAATGCGGACTGTGGGTACCTGATCCTCCCAAAGTCACCCACAGCCGCTGTGAACACCTAAATTCACACCCCAAGGTATCTCAGTATCTGGACCTTAAGGAGGGAGAAGGCATAACTAACAGGAGGAAAGGTCCGAAGAATGGAAAGTTTACGATCATCAAAAAAATTTTTCTCTCATTGAGGGAGATTTGCCTTTATATTGTTTGAGATTTTATAAAATATAGTATTCACCTGTTATTTGTATGCTTAAAAGTAAATAATTAATGAAAGAAAGATAACACAGCTGAGGGCTGATCTTCTATTTGCACATAAGCATATAAATCATAAATATGCTTATAAATAATACATACGAAATATGTATGGTTTTCAGTTTCAGCATTTCTTAGATTAGCAATGCATACTCCAGTGAATATGAAAATGCTAGTTTACTATACTTGAATTTTTCTTACTAGTTATTTACAAATCATAATCCATTACACGTTTTGAAATTTAATTTCTAATTCTCAATTTGCCTTCATGCTTACTTAAATATCAGGAAGGAATTTCCAAAATTGATAAAAATCCCCTAAAAAAAATTAAAGGCCCTTCAAATTTTTTCTTTTAACCAGTTTGAATTAGGCTTTCAGGGTTGAGATATATTTGTTCCTTGGATGACATTACCACTTGTGGTCCCAGTGAAATGGCAGTCAGTCTGGGCCCTGCTTTGACTGAAGCTTTGGCCTGAGAGTGGAAGACCTTAGAGGTGAGAGACATACCCATCAACACAGCTACACGGAATTACACAGCCTAACGCTGCAATAACCGCCGTTTAAAAACTGAAACTTTAGATTTACTCCTAGGTATTGTATTACTCTGGGTGCTATTTTAAAGGGGATTGATCCTTTACTTTCTTTATCTATTGATTCATCATTAGTGTAAAGAAATGCAACTGATTTTTGAACGTTAATTTTGTAACCTGCTACCTTGCTGAATTCTTCCATCAGCTCTGGTAGTTATTGTGTGGACCTTTTAGGGTTTTCTATATATAGTAACATGTCACCGGCATATAGTGACACTTTTACCTCTTCTTTTCCAATTTGGATCCCTTTTATTTCTCTCTCTTGCCTGATTGCTGTGGCTACGACTTCCAGGACTATGTTGAATAGGAGTGGTGACAGTGGGCAGCCTTGTCTTGTCCCAGGTTTTAGTGGGAAGCTTTTGAGTTTTTCACCTTAACGTTAAGTGCTATGCTGGCTGTAGGTTTGTCATATATAGCGTTTATTATGTTGAGGTATTTTCCCTCTATACTCACTTTGGTGAGAGTTTTTATCATAAATGGGTGTTGAACTTTATCAAATGCCTTTTCTGCATCTATTGAGATGATCATGTGGCTTTTGTCCTTTCTCTTGTTGATGTGATGTATCACATTGATTGATTTGCATATGTTGAACCACCCCTGTGTCCCTGGGATGAACCCCACTTGGTCATGATGTATAATCTTTCTTATGTGCTGTTGGATTCTATTTCCTAATATTTTGGTAAGGAATTTTGCATCTGTGTTCATCAGTGATGTTGGTCTGTAATTCTCTTTTTTGGTGGTGTCTTTGCCTGGTTTTGGTATCAGGGTGATGGTGGCTTCATAGAATGAGTTTGGGGGTATTCCCTCCTTTTCAATCTTCTGGAAGAGTTTGAGAAGGACTGGTATGAGTTCTTCTTTGTATGTTTGGTAGAATTCCCCGGTGAAGCCATCCGGTCCTGGACTTTTGTTTGCAGGGAAGTTTTTTATTCCTAATTCAATTTCATTTCTAGCGATTCATTTGTTCAAGTGTCACTTTCTTCTTGGTTCAGTCTTGGTGGACTGTATGTTTCCAGAAACTTGTCCATCTCCTTTAGGTTGTCCATTTTGTTTCCATATAGTTGTTCAAATATTCTCATATGATATTCTGTATTTCTATGTTATTGGTTGTAATTTCTCCATTTTCATTTCTTATTTTGCTTATTTGTGCTCTCTCTTTTCTCTTCTTTGTGAGCTTGGCCAGAAGTTTGTCGATTTTACTTACTCTTTCAAAAAGCCAGCTCTTGGTTTGATTGTTTTTTTCTATATTTTTTAAAATCTGTATTTTACTTATTTCCTCCCTGATCTTTATCATTTCCTTCCTTCTGCTGCCTTTTGGGGATTTTTTGCTCTTTTTTTTCTAATTCTTTTAGCTGGTGGATTAGATTGTTTATTTGAGGTTGGTGGGGTTTTTTTTTGTTTTGTTTTGTTTTGAGGAAGGCCCGTATTGCTATAAACTTCCCTCTTAGCACTGCCTTTGCTGCATCCCATAAATTTTGTGTGGTTGTGTTTTCATTGTCATTTGTCTCAAGGTATTTTTTAATTTCAACATTGATTTCATCATTGACCCACTGGATTTTTAGTAGCATGTTGCTTAATCGTTATGCTGTCATTATTTCTCCTTTGTTTTTCTGTAGTTGATTCCTGGTTTCATGGCATTGTGGTCAGAAAAGATGCTTGAGATAGTTTCTATCTTCTTAAATTTGTTGAGGCTTCTTTTGTGCCCAAGTACATGATCAATCCTAGAAAATGTTCCATGTGCACTTGAAAAGAATGTTTATCCTATTTTGGGGGGGTGTAAAGTTCTGAAAATATCCACCAAGTCTGATTTTTCTATTGTATCATATAATTTCTCTGTTACCTTATTTATTTTCTGTCTGGAAGATCTGTCTAGTGATGTTAATGTGGTGTTAACTCTCCGACAATGATTGCATTCCCATCAATTTCCCCCTTTATCTTTGTTAGTAATTGTTTTATGTACTTAGGGGCTCCTATATTGGGTGCATATATATTAATGAGTGTAATATCCTCATCTTTTATTAATCCTTTAATCATTATAAAACGTCCTTCTTTATATTTCTTTATGGCCTTTGTTTTAAAGTCTAGTTTGTCTGAAATCAGTAATGCTACTCCTGCTTTCTTGTCATTTCCATTTGCATGGAATATCCTTTTCCATCCTCTCTCTCTCTCTAGCTATGTGTGTCCTTCTCCTTAAAGTGGGTCTCTTGTATGCAGCATATTGAAGGTTCTTGCTTTATTATACAGTCTGCCACTCTATGTCTTTTGATTGGAGCATTTAGTCCATTGACATTTACAGTAATTAGTGATAGGTGTGTGTTTATTGCCATTTTGAACTAATTTTTGCAGTTGATTTGGTATTTCCTCTTTGTTCCTTTCTTCTTCCTTTTGTGGTTTGGTAATTTTCCTTTGTATTATCATGGATTTTATTTAGTTTTTGTGACTCCCTTGTAAGGTTTTGGCTTGTGGTTACCGTTTTTTTGTAAGTCTGTTAACCCATTAGTATAACTGTTTGTATTAAACAGATAAGAAGAAAAAAACTCTATATTTTCTTGCTTCCCTCTCCCACACCTAATGATTTAGATGTCTTCATTTACAATTTCGTGTTTATTCTATTTGTAATTCATGGTAGTTATCAACTTTCCAGTTACACTTGTCTCATTTCTGTAGCATCCTGCTTCTTCTCTATTTAGAGTAGACCTTCCAATATTTCTTTCAGCTTGGGTTTAGTGTTGCTAAACTCTTCTAGGTTTTGCTTGTCTGTGAAATTCTTTATCTCTCCTTCTATTCTAAAGGATAACTTTGCTGGATAAAGTATCCTAGGCTGCTTTTTTTTTTTTTTTTTTCATTCAGGACTTTGAGTGTATCTTGCCACTCCCTTCTGGCTTGTAGTGTTTGTGTAGAGAAATCAGCTGAGAGCCTTATGGGGGTTCCCTTGTAACTCACTCTTTTTCTCTTTATGACATAAGATTTTGAATGCTTTTTTCCCTAGAAGGCGTTTCATGTACAGCATATATGTGAGCTGATACTGGTTGTGGTATTTTAATGGGAAAGAATTTCCCTGCTGTTCTAGTTTAGAGGGAGGGAGGACAGTGACCCCTCCTGCTGTGTGGGTCACAGAAATGACTAGAGAACAGGAGGTGGCCCACCTGTGTGCCCGATCTGTCTTTTTGAATACTTTCCCTGGAGTACAGCCACGTCTGTTTGTCATTGTCAATGACTGCTTTTGTACTATGGACAGCAGAAATGTGCAGTGGTTGCCTCAGAGGGAGACCATGTAGACAGTGGAACTGGGAATCTTTGTACCTGGCCCTTTTCAGAAAATCCATGCCAGTCTCTGCTGCAGAATATGGGGAGCTTTCAGATAACCCAGAGATGCATGGAGGCAAGGAGGGAGGCTTGGTGGCCTGAGGAGTTGATGTGAGCATCTGCTGGCGGCTACATGCAGGAATACTTTAGCCTTCACCTTCAGCATTTGACAGGATGTATGAATCACGGAGAGAGAAAGAGAAAGAGAAAGAGAGAGAGAGAGAGAGAAAGGAGACACTAGATTATGAAATTACCAAATTATGAGTCGACAGGCAAATCATTTCCTCATGAGCCTAAGTCAGCTTTGAATGTGCAGCTTGAGAAAAACTTGGCTCAGAGGTGACTAAAAGGTCCCTAAAGGGATGCGTGAACCAGGCCAGCAAGTGCTGAGCAAGTCCAGTGAACTCCCCACCCTCACTCCCTGGGCGGGGCACCTCCCCAGGGATCTACACTGGGCTGGACCTACTCCCTGAGCCCCCGGCCTGAGGCATGTGGCCGTGGCGGTCGGTGCGGGGTGTCCAGCTCATCTCAGGCATTGCTCCGGACATCTGGGCCGGCTCGGTGGGAAGGCAGTGGAGGAGATGGGTCAGCAGGGCTCCGCCTGAGTCAGGGCCTCTCTGCCTCCTGGCTTGGTGGGGTCCTGGGGTGGCGTGGTTGGGGGGAGAGGAGAAGGAACCTTGGCTGCAGAGGAGGCATGTTGGGGAGCACACATTTCCCAGGAAATCCCCCAAACACCTGTGAGGTGTCCCTAGACAGTAGCTCCCAAATCCAAAAGCAGCTTTGTTTTCATATTTTAGAGCCGAGAAGAGGGCTTTTCAGGCCTGTGATTAAACAGTGAGCAGACAGGGAGCTTCATGGGATTGAAGTGTCTAAATATCACCTACTCTTGCCCGATGCCTCCCAGCTCGGCCTCTGTCCCTTTGCGTCTCATGGGCCCAGGCCCTGCTTGTCTCCGCTGCCCTGCCTGGTCATGGACTTCACCCTATGGTAAATATTGGGATGGGTGGCTTTCTTTTTAAGACATTCAGATGGTAAAGTACAGCCTCTGAGCGCAGTTACCAAGTGTGAACGTCTTCCCCAGGCTGCCAGCTCACTGGTCAGAGCCTGGAGCTGTGAGCCTGAATGGTGGGCCCTGCAGGGCTGGGTCCCCACAGCTTGGGACCCTGTTTCTGGAACTGCCTGAGAAAGATCTTTGAGCAACAAAAACTTTATTTGGCAAGATCAGACTCCAGGCTGCGCAGCCACAGGGGTGAGAGCAGGCGGTCAGTGGTGACAACCTGAGCCGGGGCACTGAGTGTCCACCCGCTGTGTCCACACCCCTTTCCTCCCTGTCATCTGTTTCTCCGCTGTTTCCAGACTGCTGAATCCTCAACTGTCCACGTCAGGCTGACCACTCACCAGGTGGGCCTTATCCTTGAATCCCAGGGACTGCTCGATTGCTGCCCCAAAGCCCACAATTTAAGTTCAGAACCTTTATCACGAGGGTCTACAAAGCACTGGCTAGTCTGTGCCAACTTGCTAATGCACAGAAGGAAGAAAATTCAGGATGTGGAGAGAGCTCTCCCCAAAAGCTTCCTCTGTGAGATGGACACCTGCCACAGCCAGTCACCCCTCCTCATCCCCCCGGGATCCCTCTGAAGAGGTGCACAAACCAGCCTGTCTCTGGGGAGGAAGAGCCCACGTTGGGCCCTGTGCTGGGCATTTGACAAGTCCTGGGCATCTTGCTTGATCCTCCAATCATACCCATTTTACAGATGAAGAAATAGGCACAGAGAGGTTGGGGAACTTGGCCAATGCCACACAGCGGCGAACGGATAGCACAGAAGCCACAAGAGGTGGGACAGACCCAGCAGGGCAAGCATGGCGTCCTGTGCAGACAGGCCGCTGGCTCCTGCCCAAGGGCTGTGAGGTAACAGGAAGGCGCCCAGCCTGCCCAGAGGGGCCAAGCTGGGTGACATGGGTGGGCAAGACCAGGATGACGTTGACAAGACCCTGCTCGTGACCCCTCCCCGACTGTAACCGCCCCCTCTCCAGCTTGTGCTTCCACTAAAGCTACCAGCCGCCCCGAGGAGGCCGGGCCAGGCAGCTGGGGGACAGAACCCGCCTGCTGGGCCAGCGCGCCTGCAGTGTGGGCAATGGCGCGATGTGGCCGGCCCCGAGGGCTGTGATGGGCGGGGTGCACCCCAGTCTTCTCGAGCTGAGTCACACGCTGGCCCCAGGAAGCCTGGCCACATGACCTCCAGAATGAGGCGATTTGGACTTGCTGTTGAATGTGAGCCAAGTCACTGCTGCTTCTGGAAGCAGAAGGGAGCTGAGCTTAACTGAGCATCCCCTCCCAAGAATGGGCACCACCTCTGGGGCACATCCCGGGTCAGCGGGGGTGGTGCCCTGATGTCACACGAAGGGCGGGGCATCGCCTGCAGACGCTGCGCGGGGAAACGGCTTGGCCCTGTCTTGTGGGTGCATTTGTGAGACAACTTCTCTGAGGATCTTAGGCTGAGGAAGAGATCGTAACAGGCTCAGATAGACCCAGAAACCCCCCACACGCTCAGATACACACACACGCACCTCAAGACACACTCACCACAATTAAACACTCACAGACACTCAACAGCACTACACGAGCCTTCAGCCTGGTGGACGGCCTGAAGCCCAACAGCCCCAGGCAGACCTGCGACCCCAGGACTTGGGGAAGAAATGGCAGGAACCACCCAGTACAAGGCCCTGCAGGGCCCATGCTGACTGCCCACCTCAGCCCCTGCCTCACGTAGTCCTGCCTTATCCTGGGCCTGCCCTTTCCTGGACTTGCCTTCACATGGTCCTGCCCTCTCCTGAGCCTTCCCTCACCTAGGCCTGCCCTCTCCTGGGCCTGCCCTCTCCTTGTCCAGCCCTCTCCTGGTCCTAACCTCTCCTGGGCCTGCCCGCACCTAGGCCTGCCCTCACGTTGGCCTTCACTATCCCGATCTGCCCTCTCCTTAGCCTGCCCTCAGCTGGGCCTGCCCTCTCCTGGTCCTGCCAAAAGCTCCAAAGTGCTGGGTTTTATTCCCTCTGCTTAAAAGTTAATCAGATGCAGACAAATGTGGTTTAGAATACTACATCAATTTTAATCATGCACATATAATATAAAATATTTTCCTTTAATAAACAGTGTCAATATCTTGACGGGAAGTAACAAAAATGTGAGGCAAACAGCCCAGCAGGTAAATGTTTACTTTTCATCTTGTAGATCAGACACTTTTTCTTCATCATCTCCACATGTTCTTCACGTGCTTTCGAAACCAGATCTTGACTTAGACTTGACTTGTCCATTAAGCCTACAAGAGAGTCTGTAGGACTTAGATTCAAGTTCAATAGCAGCTGGAAAGAAAGTGAAAGAATTAGATTCTTAAAATACTTCATAGGTAACTAAATGTCAGTTTATTTTTTAAGAAAAGCTGAGACTTTTCTAAGTTTTAAGAAGAACGAAAAATACCTATATACGATTACAACACAAAACCCAAGATTACTACTCTAGACTTTGCCCAGGGCTGCATGTTGAATTAACTGCTCCTGTGGCTAAGGATCAGAGCGCCTGGTTTTCTCACTCTTCATTCATTTACTCAGCAACCATGTGCTAAGGCACTGTGACAAGCACTGGAACCACAAGATGAAGATGACAGAGTCCACCCTGAAAGATCTTGTACCGTAAACTGGAGAAACAGATGAACAGGCAGTTTCGGTACAGAGACATAAATGCCATGACAGGTATAAAAGAGGGCAGAGTTGGAACACTCAGAAGGGACGTCCAGCTTTGTGTCAATATTGTCCCCTCTTTGGTGGCCGTGATGTGTAAGCAGATACCTGAAGGAGGAGGAGAAAGTGTGGGAGGGAGAGGCAGGAAGGGCGCCCGCGGAGCTGGGCGCAGTCTGACCAGCCGCTGGAGCACAGGGGCAGAGCAGGGGAGTAAAGAGATATGGCTGAAGACTTTGGCAAGAGCCAAATCGATGTGGGTGTTTTTCTTCCAAGCTAAGGAATTTGGAATTTTTCCTGAGGGCAAAATGTTAACCAGTGACAAAGTGAATGACAGGAAATTAATTGTCATCCACCAGGGGACAGGTACATGAACTGTGATTGCTTGAGTCTGGGTTTTTTGCCTCAGTCACTACCAGAAACTCGAGAAGCTGATGACCTCCATGCTTTCTGAGAACAGGTCTGTGCACAGGTGACAGGCCCACAGGGACAACAGGAGAGGAAGGGCACAGCCAAAAACATAGAACACAGACTTCTTGAGATTTTTTTAAAGCTATGGATCACGAGGAATAAATGAGGAATCAGTGTATTTATCATTATGAATGAAATTAAGCTTTGACAGTTTTCATTAGCTATGTGTAAGGAAAAAATTTAACATAGTATGTTATTCAAACAATAGAAACAGGTGCCATTTACTGTTTACAGTGTAGATCGGAAATCAATGTCTAAATTTAATTCAGAAATGTTGGCAACATACCTTCTTTTAATTCTCTAGCTATATTATTCTCCAACTTCTTCCGCATCTGAAATAAGTCAAATATGATTTTTAATGTTTAAGTTAAACAAGAAACACTATCATAGGAATGACAGCTAGCTTATGAAATGTGGCTTTTAAATAATACTTTGAGACTTGACCTAACTTGGGGGTTGCTTAAATAGAAAAACAATCACAGGAATAAAATAAATTCCTACTTACTTTCATTTTAGATAATAGAGAACATATATCTGTAAGGTTATTTAGATTCCCCTGATGGAAAGCACAGTAAACACTGCCCTGTTGGATACACATAATCTCAGAGGGCGATGCCTGATCTTATTAGCACAAATATTTAAACAATTCAAGTCATGTTCTACACTGAATGCATTACTTTGCAGCTCTCAGAAAAACTGCCCTTTATAAAAGTTTAGTTTTTTTAACGTTAATGGATTTTTCCTTAAAGTGAGCTTTCCATTCCTGCACTTTTAGAAAACTAAAATTTTAAGGTCTGTTCTATGCTAATGTTTTTAGCACAGAATCGTAGATGCATAAAATGAAAAAAGGGTTCTGTTATAATGTCAAGTGAAAATTCTACTGGCAAACAAGTTAAACAAATGTATTTTGCTCTCTGTACATGACTAAAATACTTATATCAGAAAATCTGCTTGAAGAAAAGAAAAGGAGAGGCTAGTGCCAGTTTTCAAAGTTGGTTTCTGATTCACAACTTCCTAGAGTCAGAAACAAGGAAAACAATACATAATTCTTTAACTGTAAATTTGTTTCCATTCTAGAAATTAGGGCCAACTTTTTGAAACTCGACTTAATTAGTTACGTATTTAGTTATGAAATGTGTGGGGACATTTCAAACTACAAGTGTCCCCATCTAGAGTGTTCTTTTAAAATCTTATAAAAGTCACCCGCTCACTAAACAGGGTCTAAAATAGTACATGAACATAATAAACACTGTGGTGATAACAGCGACACGAGAGCTGAGGCCTTTGTAAATGTTAGGTGCAAAGACAAGATTTTGGACTACCATTTGCCAGTATTTTCAGGGACTGTCTTCCATAACTGTCTGACAAGAGCATTCTGGAGAGGCCTTATGCCATCAACAACGTGACAACAGTGCCAGGCGGGTCCTGTGAAATGAAAAACGCCTAACAGATGAAGGGAGAAGCCTTTACCGAAATAATTTCATATAAACATTAATGTAGATCACACTTTTACATGAGTTGAATGTAAGATTACTACCTTTTCCTCTGCAAAGCTATTTTCCTAAGTAGGTACTTCTGAGACCCTTATGTTTATTTCTAGGTGAGGACCCCCATG
>NC_045731.1:11346013-11465427 GCF_009834535.1 Camelus ferus | reverse complement strand
GAAGTTCCTGCAATTTACCTTTAAACAGAGTTGGAGATACTACCTCCCCATATATATGTATGGAGTAGAGTTTGCAAGTGAAAAGAACTTTGTGTTCCAACAAGCTTGGTGAAGGACGGCTTTCACACACACTTATCTCTCAGAACTGAGCATGTGGAGAGACGTTCGTTCATCTAGCACCAAGGAATGGGTTGCAGGAGAAACTTTTACTTTGGTTTCTCAGTCTGTTCCTAGTGCCGGTTTGAAATTCCTGCAAGTTTCACGTAAAACTAGAGTTGGAGCTAGTACCTCCAATATATATGTATGGAGTGGAATTTGCAAGTGAAAGAAACTTTGTGTTCCCAACAAGAAATGTGAAGGACGGCTTTCACACACAATATCTCTCAGAACTGATCATGTGGAGAGACGTTAGTTCATCAAGCACAATGGAACGGGTTGCAGGAGAAACTTTTACTCTGGTTTCTCAGTCTGTTTCCTAGTGCCGTTATGAAGTTCCTGCAGTTTTCACTGTAAACAGATTTGGACCTAGTACATCCTCATAAATGTATGAGTGGAGTTTGCAAGTGAAAAGGAACTTTGTGTTCCCAACAAGCAAGGTGAAGGACGGCTTTCACACATTTATCTCTCAGAACTGAGAATGTGGAGAGACGTTCATTCACCTAGCAGCAAGGGAAAGGGTTGCAGGAGAAATTTTACTCTGGTTTCTCAGTATGATTCCTAGTGCCGTTTGAAGTTCCAGCAGTTTTCACTGTAAAACCGAGTTGGAGCTGAACCTCCCCAAAATTTCTATGGAATGGAGTTGCAACTGAAAAGAAACTGTGTGTTCCCTACAAGCAAAATGAAGACGGCTTTCACACACACTTATCTCTCAGAACTGAGCATGTGGAGAGACGTTCGTTCATCCAAGCACCAAGGGAACGGTTTTGCAGGAGAACTTTTACTCTGGTTTCTCAGTCTGTTTCCTAGTGCCGGTTTGATGTTCCTGAAGTTACCACTGTAAACCCGAGTTGGAGCAAGTACCACCCCATATATATGTATGGAGTGGAGTTTGCAACTTAAAAGAAACTTTGTGTTCCCAACAAGCTAGGTGAAGGACGGCTTTCACACACATTTATCTTTCAGATCTTAGCATGTGGAGAGACGTTTGTTCATCTAGAACGAGGGGAACGGTTGCAATAGGAACTTTTACACTGGATTCTCAGTCTGTTTCCTAGTGCAGGTTTGAAGTTCCTGCATATTTCACTGTAAAACCGAGTTGGAGCTTGTACTCCCCATATATATGTATGGAGTGAGTTGGCAACTGAAAAGATACTTTGTGTTCCCAACAAACTACGTGAAGGACGGGTTTCACACATACTTATCTCTGAGAACTGAGCATGTGGAGAGACGATTCGTTCATCTAGCACCAAAGGAACGGGTTGCAGGAGAAACTTGTACTCTGGTTCTCAGTCTGTTCCTAGTGCCAGTTTGAAAGTTCCTGCATTTTCACTGTAAAACCGAGTTGGAGCTAGTACCTCCCTCATATATATGTATGGAGTATGAGTTTGCAAGTGATAGAAATCTTTGTGTTCCAACAAGCTAGGTGAAGGACGGCTTTCACACACACTTATCTCTCAGAAACTGAGCATTGTGGAGAGACGTTCGTTCATCTAGCACAAAGGAGAATGGTTGCAGGAGAAACATTTACTCTGGTTTCTCAGTCTGTTTCCTAGTGCCGGTTTGAAGTTCCTGCAGTTTGTCACATGTAAACAGAGTTGGAGCTAGTACCTCCCATATATATGTATGGATACGAGTGTTGCAAGTGAAAAGAACTTTGTGTTTCCAACAAAATGGTGAAGGACGGCTTTCACACACAATTATCCTCTCAGAACTGAGCCTGTGGATAGACGTCCGTTCATCTAGCACCAATGGAAACGGTTCAGGGCAAAACTTTTACTCTGGTTTCTCAGTCTGTTCCTAGTGCCGGTTTGAAGTTCCTGCAGTTTCACTGTAAAACCGGGTTGGAGCTAGTACCTCCCAATATATATGTATGGAGTGGAGTTTACAAGTGAAAATAAACTTGTGTTCCCAACACGCAATGTGAAGGCGGCTTTCACACACACATTATCTCTCAGAACTGAGTCATGTGGAGAGACGTTCTTTCATCTAGCACCAAGGGAACAGGTTTTGCAGGAGAAACTTTTACTCTGGTTTCTCAGTCTGTTTCCTAGTGCCGGTTTGACGTTCCTGAACTTTTCACTGTAAACCCGAGTTGGAGGTAGAACCTCCCCTTATATATGTATGGAGTGGGAGTTTGCAACTGAAAAGAAACTTGTGTTCCAACAAGCTAGGTGAAGGACGGCTTTCACACACACTTATCTCTCAGAACTGAGCATGTGGAGAGACGTTCGTTCATCTAGCACCAAGGGAACTGGTTGCAGGAGAAACTTTTACTCTGGTTTCTCAGTCTGTTTCCTAGTGCCGGTTTGAAGTTCCTGCAGTTTTCACTGTAAAACAGTGTTGGAGCTAGTAGCTCCCAATATATATGTATGGAGTGGAGTTTGCAAGCTGAAAAGAAACTATGTGTCCCAACAAGCAATGTGAAGGACGGCTTTCACACACACTTATCTCTCAGAACTGAGCATGTGGAGAGACGTTCGTTCATCTAGCACAATGGAACGGGTTGCAGGAGAAACTTTTACTCTGGTTTCTCAGTCTGTTTCCTAGTGCCGGTTTGAAGTTCCTGCAGTTTTCACTGTAAAACGAGTTGAGCTAGTACCTCCCCATATATATGTATGGAGTGGAGTTTGCAACTGAAAAGAAACTTTGTGTTCCCAACAAGCTAGGTGAAGGACGGCTTTCACACACACTTATCTCTCAGAACTGAGCATGTGGAGAGACGTTCGTTCATCTAGCACCAAGGGAACGGGTTGCAGTAGAAACTTTACCTCTGGTTTCTCAGTCTGTTTCCTAGTGCCGGTTTGAAGTTCCAGCAGTTTTCACTCTAAAACCGAGTTGGAGCTTGTACCTCCCCATATATATGTATGGAGTGAGGTTGGCAACTGAAAAGATACTTTGTGTTCCCAAAAAGCTAGGTGAAGGACGGCTTTCACACTACTTATCTCTCAGAACTGAGCATGTGGAGAGACGTTCGTTCATATAGCAACAAGGAACGGGTTGCAGGAGAAACTTTTACTCTGGTTTCTCAGTCTGTTTCCTAGTGCCGGTTTTGAAGTTCCTGCAGTTTTCACTGTAAAACCGAGTTGGAGCTAGTACCTCCCCATATATATGTATGGAGTGGAGTTTGCAAGTGAAAAGAACATTTGTGTTCCCAACAAGCTAGATGAAGGAGCGGCTTTCACATACACTTATGTCTCAGAAATGAGCATGTGGAGATACTTTCGTTCAAATAGCAGAAAAGAACGAGTTGCAGGAGAAACTTTTACTCTGGTTTCTCAGTCTGTTTCCTAGTGCCGGTTTGAAGTTCCTGCAGTTTTCACTGTAAACCAGTTTGAGCTAGTACCTCCCCATATATATGTATGGAATGGTGTTTGCAAGTGAAAGAAACTTTGTGTTCCCAACAAACTTGGTGAAGGACGGCTTTCACACACACTTATCTCTCAGAACTGAGCATGTGGAGATACGTTCATTCATCTAGCACCAAGGGAACCGGTTGCAGGAGAAACTTTTACTCTGGTTTCTCAGTCTGTTTCCTTGTGCCGGTTTGAAGTTCCTGCAGTTTTCATTGTAAAATCGAATTTTAGCTAGTACCTTCCAATATATATGTATGGAGAGGAGTTTGCAACTGAAAAGAAACTTTGTGTTCCCAACAAGCTTTGTGAAGGACGGCTTTCACACACACATATCTCTCAGAACTGAGTATGTGGAGAGACCTTCGTTCATCTAGCTCCAAGGGAACGGGTTGCAGTTGAAACATTTACTCTGGATTCTCAGTCTGTTTCCTAGTGCCAGTTTGAAGTTCCTGCAATTTACACTGTAAAAAAGATTTGGAGCTAGTACCTTCCCATATATATGTATGGAATGGTGTTTGCAAGTGAAAAGAAACTTTGTGTTCCCAACAAACTTGGTGAAGGACGGCTTTAACACACACTTATCTCTCAGAACTGGGCAAGTGGAGAGACGTTCGTTCATCTAGCACCAAGGGAACGGTTTGCAGGAGAAACTATTACTCTGGTTTCACAGTCTGTTTCCTAGTGCCGGTTTGATGTTCCTGAAGTTATCACTCTAAACCCGATTTGGAGCTAGTACCTCCCAATATATGTATGGAGTTGAGTTTGCAACTTAAAAGAAACTTTGTGTTCCCAACTAGCTAGGAGAAGAACTGCTTTCACACACACATTTCTCTCAGAACTTAGCATGTGGAGAGACGTTCGTTCATCTAGAACCAAGGGAACGGGTTGCAATAGGAACTTTACATTGGTTTCTCAGTTTGTTCCTAGTGCAGGTCTGAAGTTCCTGCAGTTTTCACTGTAAAACCAAGTTGGAGCTTGTACCTACCATATATATGTATGGAGTGCAGTTGGCAACTGAAAAGATACTTTCTGTTCCCAACAACTACGTTAAGGACGGTTTCACACATACATTATCTCTGAGAAATGAGCATGTGGAGAGACGTTCGTTCATATAGCACCAAGGAACTGGTTGCAGGAGAAACATTTCCTCTGGTTCTCAGTCTGTCTCCTAGTGCCGGTTTGAAGTTCCTGCAGTTTTCACTGTAAAATCGAGTTGGAGCTAGTACCTCCCTATATATATGTATGGAGTGGAGTTTGCAAGTGAAAAGAAACTTTGTGTTCCCAACAAGCAAGGTGAAGTACGGCATTCACACACATTTATCTCTCAGAACTGAGCATGTGGAGAGACGTTCGTTCATCTAGAACCAATGGAACGGTTTGCAGTAGAAACTTTTACTCTGGTTTCTCAGTCTGATTCCTAGTACCGGTTTGAAGTTCCTGACGTTTTCACTGTAAAACAGAGTTGGAGCTAGTACCTCCCCATACATATGTATGGAGCGGAGTTTCCAACTGAAAATTATCATTGTGTTCCCAACAAGCAAGGTGAAGTACGGCTTTCACACACACATATCTCTCAGAACTGAGCATGTGGAGAGACTTTCGTTCAAAAAGCACAAAGGGAACGGGTTGCAGGAGAAACTTTTACTCTGGTTTCTCAGTCTGTTCCCTAGTGCCGGTTTGAAGTTCCTGCAGTTTTCACTGTAAGAAAGTTGTTGGAGATAGTACCTACCCATATATATGTATGGAGTAGAGTTTGCAACTGAAAAAGAACTTTGTGTTCCCAACAAGCTTGGTGAAGGACGACTTTCACACACACTTATCTCTCAGAACTGAGCATGTGGAGAGACTTTCGTTCATCTAGAACCAAGGGAACGGGTTGGAAGAGAAACTTTTACTTTGGTTTCTCAGTCTGTTTCGTAGTGCCGGTTTGAAGTTCCTGCAATTTACACTTTAAAACAGAGTTGGAGATACTACCTCCCCATATATATGTATGGAATGGTGTTTGCAAGTGAAAAGGAACTTTGTGTTCCCAACAAACTTGGTGAAGGGCAGCTTTCACACACACTTATCTCTCAGAACTGAGCATGTGGAGAGACGTTCGTTCATCTAACACCAAGGGAACGGGTGGCAGGAGAAAATTTTCCTCTGGTTTCTCAATCTGTTTCCTAGTGCCTGTTTGACGTTCCTGCAATTTTCACTGTAAAACAGAATTTTAGCTAGTACCTCCCAATATATATGTATGGAGTGGAATTTGCAAGTGAAAAGAAACTTTGTGTTCCCAACAAGAAATGTGAAGGACGGCTTTCACACACAATTATCTCTCAGAACTGATCATGTGGAGAGACGTTCGTTCATCAAGCACAAATGGAACGGGTTGCAGGAGAAACTTTTACTCTGGTTTCTCAGTCTGTTTCCTAGTGCCGTTATGAAGTTCCTGCAGTTTTCACTGTAAAACAGATTTGGACCTAGTACATCCTCATATAAATGTATGGAGTGGAGTTTGCAAGTGAAAAGGAACTTTGTGTTCCCAACAAGCAAGGTGAAGGACGGCTTTCACACACATTTATCTCTCAGAACTGAGAATGTGGAGAGACGTTCATTCACCTAGCAGCAAGGGAACGGGTTGCAGGAGAAACTTTTACTCTGGTTTCTCAGTATGATTCCTAGTGCCGGTTTGAAGTTCCAGCAGTTTTCACTGTAAAACCGAGTTGGAGCTAGTACCTCCCCAAAAATTTGTATGGAATGGAGTTTGCAACTGAAAAGAAACTGTGTGTTCCCTACAAGCAAAATGAAGGACGGCTTTCACACACACTTATCTCTCAGAACTGAGCATGTGGAGAGACGTTCGTTCATCAAGCACCAAGGGAACGGTTTGCAGGAGAAACTTTTACTCTGGTTTCTCAGTCTGTTTCCTAGTGCCGGTTTGAAGTTCCTGCAGTTTTCACTGTAAACCCGAGTTGGAGCTAGTACCTACCCCATATATATGTATGGAGTGGAGTTTGCAACTGAAAAGAACTTTGTGTTCCCAACAAGCTAGGTGAAGGACGGCTTTCACACACACTTATCTCTCAGAACTGAGCATGTGGAGAGACGTTCGTTCATCTAGCACCAAGGGAACGGGTTGCAGAGGAAACTTTTACTCTGGTTTCTCAGTCTGTTTCCTAGTGCCGGTTTGAAGTTCCTGCAGTTTTCACTGTAAAACCGAGTTGGAGCTAGTACCTCCCCAATATATATGTATGGAGTGGAGTTTGCAAGTGAAAAGAAACTTTGTGTTCCCAACAACGAATGTGAAGGACGGCTTTCACACACAATTATCTCTCAGAACTGAGCATGTGGAGAGACGTTCGTTCATCTAGCACCAAGAGGAACGGTTTGCAGGAGAACTATTACTCTGGTTTCTCAGTTGTTTCCTGTGCCGGTTTGAACTTCCTGTGCAGTTTTCACTGTAAAACCGAGTTGGAGCTAGTACCTCCCAATACATATGTTATGGAGTGGAGTTTGCAAGTGAAAGAAACTTTGTGTTCACAACAAGCAAGTTGCAGTACGGCTTTTCACACACACTCTCTCTCCAGAACTGAGCATGTGGAGAGACGTTCGTTCATCTAGCACAAGGGGAACGGGTTGAAGGAAAACTTTTACTCTGTTTCTCAGTCTGTTTCCTAGTGCCGGTTTGAAGTTCCTTGCAGTTTTCCACTCTAAAACCGTGTTGGAGCTAGTACCTCCCATTATATATGTATGGAGTGAAGTTTGCAACTGAAAGAAACATTTGTGTTCCAAACAAGCTAGGTGAAGTACGGCTTTCACACACACTTCTCCTCAGAACTGAGCATGTGGAGAGACGTTCGTTCATAATAGCACCAAGGGAACGGGTTGCAGGAGAAACTTTTACTCTGGTTTCTCAGTCTGTTTCCTAGTGCCGGTTTGAAGTTCCTGCAGTTTTCACTGTAAAACCGAGTTGGAGCTAGTACCTCCCCATATATATGTATGGAGTGGAGTTTGCAACTGAAAAGAAACTTTGTGTTCCCAACAAGCAAGGTGAAGGACGGCTTTCACACACACTTATCTCTCAGAACTGAGCATGTGGAGAGACTTTCGTTCATCTAGCACAAGGGAACGGGTTGCAGGAGAAACATTTATCTGGTTTCTCAGTCTGTTTCCTAGTGCCGGTTTGAAGTTCCTGCAGTTTTCACTGTAAAACCGAGTTGGAGCTAGTACCTCCCCATATATATGTATGGAGTGGAGTTTGCAACTGAAAAGAACTTTGTGTTCCCAACAAGCTAGGTGAAGGACGGCTTTCACACACACTTATCTCTCAGAACTGAGCATGTGGAGAGACTGTCGTTCATCTAGCACCAAGGGAACGGGTTTGCAGGAGAAACTTTTACTCTGGTTTCTCAGTCTGTTTCCTAGTGCCGGTTTGAAAGTTCCTGCAGTTTTCACTGTAAAACCGAGTTGGAGCTAGTACCTCCCCATATATATGTATGGAGTGGAGTTTGCAACTGAAAAGAACTTTGTGTTCCCAACAAGCTAGGTGAAGGACGGCTTTCACACACACTTATCTCTCAGAACTGAGCATGTGGAGAGACATTCGTTCATCTAGCACAAAGGGAACGGGTTGCAGGGGAAACATTTACTCTGATTTCTCAGTCTGTTTCCTAGTGCCGGTTTGAAGTTCCTGCAGTTTTCACTTTATAACCGAGTTGGAAGTAGTTCCTACCCATATATATTTATGGATTGGAGTTTGCAATTGAAAAGGAACTTTGTTTTCCCAACAAGCTTGGTGAAGGACGGCTTTCACACACACTTATCTCTCAGAACTGAGCATGTGGAGAGACGTTCGTTCATCTAGCACAAAGGGAACGGGTTGCAGGAGAAACTTTTACTCTGGTTTCTCAGTCTGTTTCCTAGTGCCGGTTTGACGTTCCTGCAGTTTTCACTGTAAAACCGAATTTTAGCTAGTACCTCCCAATAATATATGTATGGAGTGGAATTTGCAAGTGAAAGAAACTTTGTGTTCCCAACAAGAAATGTGAAGGACGGCTTTCACACACAATTATCTCTCAGAACTGATCATGTGGAGAGACGTTCGTTCATCAAGCACAAATGGAACGGGTTGCAGGAGAAACTTTTACTCTGGTTTCTCATTCTGTTTCCTAGTGCCGTTACGAAGTTCCTGCAGTTTCACTGTAAAACAGATTTGGACCTAGTACATCCTCATATAAATGTATGGAGTGGAGTTTGCAAGTGAAAAGAAACTTTGTGTTCCCAACAAGCAAGGAGAAGGACGGCTTTCACACACATTTATCTCTCAGAACTGAGAATGTGGAAAGAAGTTCATTCACCTAGCAGCAAGGGAACGGGTTGCAATGGAAACTTTTACTCTGGTTTCTCAGTCTGTTTCTTTGTGCCGGTTTGAAGTTCCTGCAGTTTTCACAGTAAAACAGTGTTGGAGCTTGTACATCCCCATATATATGTATGGAGGTGAGTTTGCAACTGAAAAGTTACTTTGTGTTCCCAACAAGCTAGGTGAAGGACGGCTTTCACACACACTTATCTCTCTGAACTGAGCATGTGGAGAGACGTTCGTTCATCTAGCCAAAGGGAATGGGTTGCAGGAGAAACATTAACTCTGGTTTCTCAGTCTGTTTCCTAGTGCCGGTTTGAAATTCCTGCAGTTTTCACTGTAAAACAGAGTTGGAGCTAGTACCTCCCCATATATATGTATGGATTGGGGTTTGCAAGTGAAAATTATCTTTGTGTTCCCAACAAGCTTGGTGAAGGACGGCTTTCACACACACTTATCTCTCAGAACTGGGCATGTGGAGAGACGTTCGTTCATCTAGCCAAAGGGAATGGGTTGTTGGAGAAACTTTTACTCTGGTTCTCAGTCTGTTTCCTAGTGCCGGTTTGAATTTCCTGCACTTTTCACTGTAAAACCTAGTTGGAGTTAGTACCTCCCCATATATACGTATTGAGTGGAATTTTGCAACTGAAAATAAACATTGTGTTCCCAACAAGCTAGGTGAAGGACGGCTTTCACACACACTTATCTCTCAGAACTGAGCCTGTGGAGAGACTTTCGTTCATCTAGCACAAAGAGAACGGTTTGCAGGAGAAACTTTTACTCTGGTTTCTCAGTCTGTTTCCTAGTGCTGGTTTGAAGTTCCTGCTGTTTTCACTGTAAAACAGAGTTGGATCTAGTACCTCCCCATATATATGTATGGAGTGGTGTTTGCAACTGAAAAGAAACTTGTGTTCCCAACAAGCTTGGTGAAGGACGGCTTTCACACACCCTTATCTCTCAGTAGAACATGACTTGATTTGTTTAAACGTTTGTGCTTATAAGATCAGTCATCGCCCTCTGAGATTATGTGTATCCAACAGGGCAGTGTTTACTGTGCTTTCCATCAGGGGAATCTAAATAACCTTACAGATATATGTTCTCTATTATCTAAAATGAAATTAAGTAGGAATTTATTTTATTCCTGTGATTGTTTTTCTATTTAAGCAACCCCCAAGTTAGGTCAAGTCTCTAAAAATATTATTTAAAGGCCACATTTCATAAGCTAGCTCTCATTCCTATGATAGTGTTTCTTGTTTAACTTAAACATTAAAAATCATATTTGACTTATTTCAGATGCGGAAGAAGTTGGAGAATAATATAGCTAGAGAATTAAAAGAAGGTATGTTGCCAACATTTCTGAATTAAATTTAGACATTGATTTCCGATCTACACTGTAAACAGTAAATGGCACCTGTTTCTATTGTTTGAATAACATACTATGTTAAATTTTTTCCTTACACATTGCTAATGAAAACTGTCAAAGCTTAATTTCATTCATAATGATAAATACACTGATTCCTCATTTATTCCTCGTGATCCATTGCTTTAAAAAAATCTCAAGAAGTCTGTGTTCTATGTTTTTGGCTGTGCCCTTCCTCTCCTGCTGTCCCCATGGGCCTGTCACCTGTGCACAGACCTGTTCTCAGAAAGCATGGAGGTCATCAGCTTCTCAAGTTTCTGGTAGTGACTGAGGCAAAAAACCCAGACTCAAGCAATCACAGTTCATGTACCTGTCCCCTGGTGGATGACAATTAATTTCCTGTCATTCACTTTGTCACTGGTTAACATTTTGCCCTCAGGAAAAATTCCAAATTCCTTAGCTTGGAAGAAAAACACCCACATCGATTTGGCTCTTGCCAAAGTCTTCAGCCATATCTCTTTACTCCCCTGCTCTGCCCCTGTGCTCCAGCGGCTGGTCAGACTGCGCCCAGCTCCGTGGGCGCCCTTCCTGCCTCTCCCTCCCACACTTTCTCCTCCTCCTTCAGGTATCTGCATACACATCACGGCCACCAAAGAGGGGACAATATTGACACAAAGCTGGACGTCCCTTCTGAGTGTTCCAACTCTGCCCTCTTTTATACCTGTCATGGCATTTATGTCTCTGTACTGAAACTGCCTGTTCATCTGTTTCTCCAGTTTACGGTACAAGATCTTTCAGGGTGGACTCTGTCATCTTCATCTTGTGGTTCCAGTGCTTGTCACAGTGCCTTAGCACATGGTTGCTGAGTAAGTGAATGAAGAGTGAGAAAACCAGGCGCTCTGATCCTTAGCCACAGGAGCAGTTAATTCAACATGCAGCCCTGGGCAAAGTCTAGAGTAGTAATCTTGGGTTTTGTGTTGTAATCGTATATAGGTATTTTTCATTCTTCTTAAAACTTAGAAAAGTCTCAGCTTTTCTTAAAAAATAAACTGACATTTAGTTACCTATGAAGTATTTTAAGAATCTAATTCTTTCACTTTCTTTCCAGCTGCTATTGAACTTGAATCTAAGTCCTACAGACTCTTGTAGGCTTAATGGACAAGTCAAGTCTAAGTCAAGATCTGGTTTCGAAAGCACGTGAAGAACATGTGGAGATGATGAAGAAAAAGTGTCTGATCTACAAGATGAAAAGTAAACATTTACCTGCTGGGCTGTTTGCCTCACATTTTAGTTACTTCCCGTCAAGATATTGACACTGTTTATTAAAGGAAAATATTTTTATATTATATGTGCATGATTAAAATTGATGTAGTATTCTAAACCACATTTCTCTGCATCTCATTAACTTTTAAGCAGAGGGAATAAAACCCAGCACTTTGGAGCTTTTGGCAGGACCAGGAGAGGGCAGGCCCAGGTGTGTGCAGACCCAGAAACGGGCAGGCCCAGCCGAGGGCAGGCTAAGGAGAGGGCAGATCGGGATAGTGAAGGCCAACGTGAGGGCAGGCCCAGGAGAGGGCAGGCCCAGGAGAGGGCAGGCCTAGGTGAGGGAAGGCTCAGGAGAGGGCAGGCCCAGGAGAGGGCAGGACCATGTGAAGGCAAGTCCAGGAAAGGGCAGGCCCAGGATAAGGCAGGACTAGGTGAGGCAGGGGCTGAGGTGGGCAGTCAGCATGGGCCCTGCAGGGCCTTGTACTGGGTGGTTCCTGCCATTTCTTCCCCAAGTCCTGGGGTCGCAGGTCTGCCTGGGGCTGTTGGGCTTCAGGCCGTCCACCAGGCTGAAGGCTCGTGTAGTGCTGTTGAGTGTCTGTGAGTGTATGATTGTGGTGTGTCTTGAGGTGCGTGTGTGTGTATCTGAGCGTGTGGGGGGTTTCTGGGTCTATCTGAGCCTGTTACGATCTCTTCCTCAGCCTAAGATCCTCAGAGAAGTTGTCTCACAAATGCACCCACAAGACAGGGCCAAGCCGTTTCCCCACGCAGCGTCTGCAGGCGATGCCCCGCCCTTCGTGTGACATCAGGGCACCACCCCCGCTGACCCGGGATGTACCCCAGAGGTGGTGCCCCTTCTTGGGAGGGGATGCTCAGTTAAGCTCAGCTCCCTTCTGCTTCCAGAAGCAGCAGTGACTTGGCTCACATTCAACAGCAAGTCCAAATCGCCTCATTCTGGAGGTCATGTGGCCAGGCTTCCTGGGGCCAGCGTGTGACTCAGCTCGAGAAGACTGGGGTGCACCCCGCCCATCACAGCCCTCGGGGCCGGCCACATCGCTCCTCTGCCCACACTGCAGGCGCGCTGGCCCAGCAGGCGGATTCTGTCTCCCAGCTGCCTGGCCCGGCCTCCTCGGGGCGGCTGGTAGCTTTAGTGGAAGCGCAAGCTGGAGAGGGGGCGGTTACAGTCGGGGAGGGGTCACGAGCAGGGTCTTGTCAACGTCATCCTGGTCTTGCCCACCCATGTCACCCAGCTTGGCCCCTCTGGTCAGGCTGGGCGCCTTCCTGTTACCTCACAGCCCTTGGGCAGGAGCCAGCGGCCTGTCTGCACAGGACGCCATGCTTGCCCTGCTGGGTCTGTCCCGCCTCTTGTGGCTTCTGTGCTATCCATTCGCCGCTGTGTGGCATTGGCCAAGTTCCCCAACCTCTCTGTGCCTATTTCTTCATCTGTAAAATGGGTATGATTGGAGGATCAAGCAAGATGCCCAGGACTTGTCAAATGCCCAGCACAGGGCCCAACATGGGCTCTTCCTCCCCAGAGACAGGCTGGTTTGTGCACCTCTTCAGAGGGATCCCGGGGGGATGAGGAGGGGTGACTGGCTGTGGCAGGTGTCCATCTCACAGAGGAAGCTTTTGGGGAGAGCTCTCTCCACATCCTGAATTTTCTTCCTTCTGTGCATTAGCAAGTTGGCACAGAATAGCCAGTGCTTTGTAGACCCTCGTGATAAAGGTTCTGAACTTAAATTGTGGGCTTTGGGGCGGCAATCGAGCAGTCCCTGGGATTCAAGGATAAGGCCCACCTGGTGAGTGGTCAGCCCGACGTGGACAGTTGAGGATTCAGCAGTCTGGAAACAACGGAGAAACAGATGACAGGGAGGAAAGGGGTGTGGACACAGCGGGTGGACACTCAGTGCCCCGGCTCAGGTTGTCACCACGACCGCCTGCCCTCACCCCTGTGGCTGCGCAGCCTGGAGTCTGATCTTGCCAAGTAAAGTTTGTGTTGCTCAAAGATCTTTCCCAGGCAGTTCCAGAAACAGGGTCCCAAGCTGTGGGGACCCAGCCCTGCAGGGCCCACCATTCAGGCTCACAGCTGCAGGCTCTGACCAGTGAGCTGGCAGCCTGGGGAAGACGTTCACACTTGGTAACTGCGCTCAGAGGCTGTACTTTACCATCTGAATGTCTTAAAAAGAAAGCCACCCATCCCAATATTTACCATAGGGTGAAGTCCATGACCAGGCAGGGCAGCGGGGACAAGCAGGGCCTGGGCCCATGAGACACAAAGGGACCGAGCTGGGAGGCATCGGGCAAGAGTAGGTGATATTTAGACACTTCAATCCCATGAAGCTCCCTGTCTGCTCACTGTTTAATCACAGGCCTGAAAAGCCCTTTCTCGGCTCTAAAATATGAAAACAAAGCTGCTTTTGGATTTGGGAGCTACTGTCTAGGGACACCTCACAGGTGTTTGGGGGATTTCCTGGGAAAGGTGTGCTCCCCAACATGCCTCCTCTGCAGCCAAGGTTCCTTCTCCTCTCCCCCCAACCACGCCACCCCAGGACCCCACCAAGCCAGGAGGCAGAGAGGCCCTGACTCAGGTGGAGCCCTGCTGACCCATCTCCTCCACTGCCTTCCCACCGAGCCTGCCCAGATGTCCGGAGCAATGCCTGAGATGAGCTGGACACCCCGCACCGACCGCCACAGCCACATGCCTCAGGCCGGGGGCTCAGGGAGTAGGTCCAGCCCAGTGTAGATCCCTGGGGAGGTGCCCCGCCCAGGGAGTGAGGGTGGGGAGTTCACTGGACTTGCTCAGCACTTGCTGGCCTGGTTCACGCATCCCTTTAGGGACCTTTTAGTCACCTCTGAGCCAAGTTTTTCTCAAGCTGCACATTCAAAGCTGACTTAGGCTCATGAGGAAATGATTTGCCTGTCGACTCATAATTTGGTAATTTCATAATCTAGTGTCTCCTTTCTCTCTCTCTCTCTCTCTTTCTCTTTCTCTTTCTCTCTCCGTGATTCATACGTCCTGTCAAATGCTGAAGGTGAAGGCTAAAGTATTCCTGCATGTAGCCACCAGCAGATGCTCACATCAACTCCTCAGACCACCAAGCCTCCCTCCTTGCCTCCATGCATCTCTGGGTTATCTGAAAGCTCCCCATATTCTGCAGCAGAGACTGGCATGGATTTTCTGAAAAGGGCCAGGTACAAAGATTCCCAGTTCCACTGTCTACATGGTCTCCCTCTGAGGCAACCACTGCACATTTCTGCTGTCCATAGTACAAAAGCAGTCATTGACAATGACAAACAGACGTGGCTGTACTCCAGGGAAAGTATTCAAAAAGACAGATCGGGCACACAGGTGGGCCACCTCCTGTTCTCTAGTCATTTCTGTGACCCACACAGCAGGAGGGGTCACTGTCCTCCCTCCCTCTAAACTACAACAGCAGGGAAATTCTTTCCCATTAAAATACCACAACCAGTATCAGCTCACATATATGCTGTACATGAAACGCCTTCTAGGGAAAAAAGCATTCAAAATCTTATGTCATAAAGAGAAAAAGAGTGAGTTACAAGGGAACCCCCATAAGGCTCTCAGCTGATTTCTCTACACAAACACTACAAGCCAGAAGGGAGTGGCAAGACACACTCAAAGTCCTGAATGAAAAAAAAAAAAAAAAAGCAGCCTAGGATACTTTATCCAGCAAAGTTATCCTTTAGAATACAAGGAGAGATAAAGAATTTCACAGACAAGCAAAACCTAGAAGAGTTTAGCAACACTAAACCCAAGCTGAAAGAAATATTGGAAGGTCTACTCTAAATAGAGAAGAAGCAGGATGCTACAGAAATGAGACAACTGTAACTGGAAAGTTGATAACTACCATGAATTACAAATAGAATAAACACGAAATTGTAAATGAAGACATCTAAATCATTAGGTGTGGGAGAGGGAAGCAAGAAAATACAGAGTTTTTTTCTTCTTTTTAAAATATTTTGTTCTCAGTAGGATGGGTTTGAGCTTATACTACTATCTGTTTAATACAAACAGTTATACTAATGGGTTAACAGACTTACAAAAAAACGGTAACCACAAGCCAAAACCTTACAAGGGAGTCACAAAAACTAAATAAAATCCATGATAATACAAAGGAAAATTACCAAACCACAAAAGGAAGAAGAAAGGAACAAAGAGGAAATACCAAATCAACTGCAAAAATTAGTTCAAAATGGCAATAAACACACACCTATCACTAATTACTGTAAATGTCAATGGACTAAATGCTCCAATCAAAAGACATAGAGTGGCAGACTGTATAATAAAGCAAGAACCTTCAATATGCTGCATACAAGAGACCCACTTTAAGGAGAAGGACACACATAGCTAGAGAGAGAGAGAGGATGGAAAAGGATATTCCATGCAAATGGAAATGACAAGAAAGCAGGAGTAGCATTACTGATTTCAGACAAACTAGACTTTAAAACAAAGGCCATAAAGAAATATAAAGAAGGACGTTTTATAATGATTAAAGGATTAATAAAAGATGAGGATATTACACTCATTAATATATATGCACCCAATATAGGAGCCCCTAAGTACATAAAACAATTACTAACAAAGATAAAGGGGGAAATTGATGGGAATGCAATCATTGTCGGAGAGTTAACACCACATTAACATCACTAGACAGATCTTCCAGACAGAAAATAAATAAGGTAACAGAGAAATTATATGATACAATAGAAAAATCAGACTTGGTGGATATTTTCAGAACTTTACACCCCCCCAAAATAGGATAAACATTCTTTTCAAGTGCACATGGAACATTTTCTAGGATTGATCATGTACTTGGGCACAAAAGAAGCCTCAACAAATTTAAGAAGATAGAAACTATCTCAAGCATCTTTTCTGACCACAATGCCATGAAACCAGGAATCAACTACAGAAAAACAAAGGAGAAATAATGACAGCATAACGATTAAGCAACATGCTACTAAAAATCCAGTGGGTCAATGATGAAATCAATGTTGAAATTAAAAAATACCTTGAGACAAATGACAATGAAAACACAACCACACAAAATTTATGGGATGCAGCAAAGGCAGTGCTAAGAGGGAAGTTTATAGCAATACGGGCCTTCCTCAAAACAAAACAAACAAAAAAAAAAACCCCACCAACCTCAAATAAACAATCTAATCCACCAGCTAAAAGAATTAGAAAAAAAAGAGCAAAAAATCCCCAAAAGGCAGCAGAAGGAAGGAAATGATAAAGATCAGGGAGGAAATAAGTAAAATACAGATTTTAAAAAATATAGAAAAAAACAATCAAACCAAGAGCTGGCTTTTTGAAAGAGTAAGTAAAATCGACAAACTTCTGGCCAAGCTCACAAAGAAGAGAAAAGAGAGAGCACAAATAAGCAAAATAAGAAATGAAAATGGAGAAATTACAACCAATAACATAGAAATACAGAATATCATATGAGAATATTTTGAACAACTATATGGAAACAAAATGGACAACCTAAAGGAGATGGACAAGTTTCTGGAAACATACAGTCCACCAAGACTGAACCAAGAAGAAAGTGACACTTGAACAAATGAATCGCTAGAAATGAAATTGAATTAGGAATAAAAAACTTCCCTGCAAACAAAAGTCCAGGACCGGATGGCTTCACCGGGGAATTCTACCAAACATACAAAGAAGAACTCATACCAGTCCTTCTCAAACTCTTCCAGAAGATTGAAAAGGAGGGAATACCCCCAAACTCATTCTATGAAGCCACCATCACCCTGATACCAAAACCAGGCAAAGACACCACCAAAAAAGAGAATTACAGACCAACATCACTGATGAACACAGATGCAAAATTCCTTACCAAAATATTAGGAAATAGAATCCAACAGCACATAAGAAAGATTATACATCATGACCAAGTGGGGTTCATCCCAGGGACACAGGGGTGGTTCAACATATGCAAATCAATCAATGTGATACATCACATCAACAAGAGAAAGGACAAAAGCCACATGATCATCTCAATAGATGCAGAAAAGGCATTTGATAAAGTTCAACACCCATTTATGATAAAAACTCTCACCAAAGTGAGTATAGAGGGAAAATACCTCAACATAATAAACGCTATATATGACAAACCTACAGCCAGCATAGCACTTAACGTTAAGGTGAAAAACTCAAAAGCTTCCCACTAAAACCTGGGACAAGACAAGGCTGCCCACTGTCACCACTCCTATTCAACATAGTCCTGGAAGTCGTAGCCACAGCAATCAGGCAAGAGAGAGAAATAAAAGGGATCCAAATTGGAAAAGAAGAGGTAAAAGTGTCACTATATGCCGGTGACATGTTACTATATATAGAAAACCCTAAAAGGTCCACACAATAACTACCAGAGCTGATGGAAGAATTCAGCAAGGTAGCAGGTTACAAAATTAACGTTCAAAAATCAGTTGCATTTCTTTACACTAATGATGAATCAATAGATAAAGAAAGTAAAGGATCAATCCCCTTTAAAATAGCACCCAGAGTAATACAATACCTAGGAGTAAATCTAAAGTTTCGTTTTTAAACGGCGGTTATTGCAGCGTTAGGCTGTGTAATTCCGTGTAGCTGTGTTGATGGGTATGTCTCTCACCTCTAAGGTCTTCCACTCTCAGGCCAAAGCTTCAGTCAAAGCAGGGCCCAGACTGACTGCCATTTCACTGGGACCACAAGTGGTAATGTCATCCAAGGAACAAATATATCTCAACCCTGAAAGCCTAATTCAAACTGGTTAAAAGAAAAAATTTGAAGGGCCTTTAATTTTTTTTAGGGGATTTTTATCAATTTTGGAAATTCCTTCCTGATATTTAAGTAAGCATGAAGGCAAATTGAGAATTAGAAATTAAATTTCAAAACGTGTAATGGATTATGATTTGTAAATAACTAGTAAGAAAAATTCAAGTATAGTAAACTAGCATTTTCATATTCACTGGAGTATGCATTGCTAATCTAAGAAATGCTGAAACTGAAAACCATACATATTTCGTATATATTATTTATAAGCATATTTATGATTTATATGCTTATGTGCAAATAGAAGATCAGCCCTCAGCTGTGTTATCTTTTTTTCATTAATTATTTACTTTTAAGCATACAAATAACAGGTGAATACTATATTTTATAAAATCTCAAACAATATAAAGGCAAATCTCCCTCAATGAGAGAAAAATTTTTTTGATGATCGTAAACTTTCCATTCTTCGGACCTTTCCTCCTGTTATGCCTTCTCCCTCCTTAAGGTCCAGATACTGAGATACCTTGGGGTGTGAATTTAGGTGTTCACAGCGGCTGTGGGTGACTTTGGGAGGATCAGGTACCCACAGTCCGCATTTCTTTGTCACAGAGTCTTGTGTTTCCTAGCAAGTTGGCCTCTTTTGAAGGGCTTCTGCTATGTCCGTGGTGAAGTCTGTACGCGGTGAGGGCACTGACTGAAGTGTGTCTCAGAAATCGTCCCCAGCCCTCCTCCAAATGTATCTGCTACTGACACACATTCTGAAATTATGTCATTATAGATTGTTGTGAATTCAGTCCTTCAAAGTGTAAGATACTTTGTGTTCAGAAATTTATATTTCAAATCCACGAACTCTAAGGAGGGATAATACGCTATTTATCAACTTCCATTTTAATAGATTGATTGAAAGATAGCTGAGAGGCCAAGGAATGAGGGTGTGGGTCTCCAGAAAGCAGAAGCAGCCCAGAGAAGCTTCCTGTGCTTTGGTATTAGTTAAGAGTGACCCTGATTCTAAGATTTCAGAAGAATCAGGTTGTGGAACCAAGTCATGACCATAACGGTGCCATCTTCCATCACTGCTTACAACCTGCGACCTCCACAGACCTTCTCACTTCCTGCTGGATTCTAGGGCAGCGCCCCAGCTGTCACGTGACTCTCCTTTGCAGCAGTCACCAGGAGCACCTTTCTGTTACGTGCTGCTCTCGCTCATCACCTTAACTCCATTTGGCTGAGTAACGTACCTGCACATTTGAGGGCAATTAGGGCTGATTTTGCCAGACCCTATCATGACTCCCTCAGCGCCATGAGGCTCCATAAATGACTTTAGCTGCTCTTTGTAGAGGGGAGTGGCCACCTGTCTTGTGCCCAAGAACTGATGGCAGAAGTCAGATTACTCACCAGGTGCATTGTCTGGCTTGGTATCTGAAATTCCACCCTTCTAGCCTCATTCTTATGGGTCTTAAAAATTTCTAGATATGGATTAAAGTGAAAGTATAGTATGCTCACAGTAAACCTCTAGGCCCTAAGATGCCAACACCCTAGTGACGGGAGGTGGCTCGTGAGGTGCTGACCGCAGCCCTGCAGGGGACGTGGTGAATTCAGTCCTTCGAGCTGGAAGATACTTTGTGTTCAAAAAATCACCAGGTCTCTTCTGTCTCGTGCCGGGCGGGCTTGTCCGGCCTCAGCTTGTGCAGCACACGTCTCTCTGGAGCGCTGCTGCCTCTTGCATGTACAAATCAATAGGCTAATTCCAGGAACTGGGCGGTTAAAAAGTAATTGTGGCTCCTTAATTGAGAACAAGTGCTAAAAAGCGGAAAGGTCACTTGGCTGGGAAATTCACACAGAGGTTCCCACTGCAGAGAAGCTGCAGGACCTGTCGCGCCCGAACGTGTGTCCGAGTTGAACACGATCACACAGTCCTCCCCGTTCTCTGATGATGCTAAAAGAAGCAGATGGCGTGAGACCTCGGCGACACTTAGAGGCATCACCCACAAGCTAAGGAGGGGACAGCATCTCAAAACTGTTGCAGAGGGAGAAGAAAAGATGTCAGATGATCTCACGATGGCTGTGTCCAAGTTCATCAGGAAAACTGAGTCTTGCCAAATATTAAGTAAGTGATTAATAAACAACACAGGTCTGACAGAGTCTAGGCTGTGACTGAGGAACGGGCAATTTGGCAGAGAATCTGGTCTCCCACGGTCACTTATGGACGTGACTTCTGAAGTCATCTTGGACAACACTTATGGGCTTAGCAGCTGTTCATCCCCTAGTCTCAGCTGTGCTAAGTGCATGGGAGAGAGGGCTGGGGTGAGGGCTGGGAGCGGCGTGGGGGGAATGAGCAGGTGGGAGCCCCCGTGGCTCTGACAGCTCAGGTGAAACGGGGAAACACAATGTCTTTCCTCTTGTCTTGAGGCCCAAATAAATCTGTCACACTCTATTTAAAATTAGCTTTATAACTGATTGTATCTCCCAGCAAATTGTAAGCTTCATTTGCTCTGGTCAGTTCTGTGGTCCCCAAGCCCACACAGGTGCTGGAATGTAATGGCTGCCCCACAGACCGTCCTTGGATGAGAAACTGGACACAAAGCCCAGGGGGAGGGTCTGGTGTGGATGGGGAGGGTCTGGCGTGGATGGAGAGGGTCTGGCGTGGACAGGGGGACGGTCTGGCGTGGACAGGCAGTACGATGGAGGAGAGAGCCTTTCATGTCTTCTCAGGTTCTCCTTCAGTTGAGTCTCTCCTGAAGAGGTACAGGACTGGGGCAAATAACACTATATATTCAACCAAAATAAGCAAAGCGATAACCTGGGTCTGAGAGGATGGGAACGTGGGTCTGAGGGGGTGGGGATGTGGGTCCTCAAAGGTGAGAGCTAATCATGAGCAAATGTTCTGGAGAACAAGGGTTGCAGGTTCTTCCCTCCCCAGGCCCATGACTCCTTAACTCCCTGTCACAAGTGTGCCCTCCCTGCTCCAGTAATGAGCCCTCTGCCCTCTTACCCACAGTGTACTCACCCCCTCACCCCAGACCACCCCAAGCCACCCAGGTTACAGGTCAATAGGGTCATTTACACCGACAGTCTAAATCAGCAGGAATCTGAAGGAGCTCTTGGTTTAACTCAGGGAACCCAGAAAGCCTTTTTCGTCCAAACAAAATCTTAAAACATTTACTTAACTGTTTCTTTACTTTAGTTAATAAACTATATTTGAACTTCTGTTTGATTACTGCAAAAAAATTAGTTTTACTCATTTAAGAGAATGCTTACAATGCTTTTGGCATAAGAACATTTATACAAAGCACATACTCCAACTGAGTTTCTCAAACCATGCCCCACTGTGACAAATGGCACAATTTATGAGCTCCCTTAATGATGCTTTAAACTTCCAAATAAATAGCATAACTAAAACCAGACCAACGCCGGAGGCAAAGCCCCCCATAACCTCCCCAAACATCCTCACCTACTCCTTCGAGAAGTCTCCGCATTGTGTGATTTGACCTCCCCTGCAAACCTATGGAGTAAGCTGAAGCTATGTTATTTCCACGTCTCAGAAGAAGAGCAGGAACACATTATTTGAGCCGAGGGACCCACCCCCAGGGCACTGCAGGCAAGTAGGACCTAGTTTATAAGTTCCTGGCCCTGCCTACTGGGGTTTCTAAAAATTGAAGCTGAGTGGTATGGGGTTGAAGGACTCTCCCCCACTAAAATTATGAAGTCAATATGAGATGTCTTCTGGAAACGCCTTTTTACTTTTAAAATAAAAAAAATTCCTACACTGACTTTTTTCTTACATTCTTTATTTCTCACAAACAATTCAGGTCAATGAAGGCACATGAGTGTTTACATTTTCTACTCAGTATGTGTGAAAAACATTCTTTTCAAAAGAAAAGAATTGATCCTTTGTGATCATAGCCAGCAATCAAGTTAAGTCTAGGAGTCTGACAATCAGTTACATTAAAGTAGTGCCTTTTTCTTCCCCCAAACAATGATTAGGAGGAAAATCTGTAAACAGGGTTGTTTGAGCAGGTCAAGCAGCAGAGACTCACTGTGATGACCGCACCCACGGAAGCTTCTGAAACCCCTTCCTCGGGGAGTGTAGGAGCTGAAACTTTGTGCTGGTTCCCGAGAACCCACCGAGGCGGTGAGCTCCAAATCCAAAGCTGATCTCGTGGGGATCCGCTGCCCCCGCTGAAGGGCAGAGTCACGTCCTTGGACTCGGTGTGGGGCTCCTGAGCTCTGCTCCTGCTGAGTGCGGCTTGTCCTCGCTGGGGCTGCCGCAGGCCCCAGTTCTCACCGCTGAGTTCACCCCAAAGCACAGCCCCTGAGTGAGCCTCCTAGAGATCCCTGCGACAAACGTGAATATGCAGGGGGAGGGGAGGGAGAAGGAAACGTGGGCAAAAGAGGAGGGTAGAAGTATGCTGATGATAGAAAAAAAAACAGAGTTAAGAGTGGAAAAAAATTTCCCAACACCAACATGGAAAAGTGTCAGAGCAGAAAAGAATCTCTGAAGCTGAAGCTTTTCATTCACTGAGTTTAATTGCACAGCCTTCTCAAAGGGATTTTAGGAAACCCAACTTCATAGAGAAACTAGCGTTCTCGTGATTTATTCCATTGTTTATAAGGAGGAAGAGTAATGAACAATGCCGACCAATAATACGACAGTGACGGGTGATGGTGATACTGAGCTCTTGCTACGTGCTGGGTGTGATGCCAGACACTTTCCCCACAGCGATCACAAACTGTGGGCATGATTACCCCCACTTTAGAGGCAGAATAAATAGCATCCCTGGGAGTCAGGCCCTGGCTGACCTGACTCCAAAGGGCACCATTTGCTCTCCACATTTACACTTCAAGCTGCTGTGTGGGGGGCCGGGAGCAGGTGTGCAGGGGCTGTGCTGTAACGTAGGGCACCTTCCTGAAGTGGCAGTTTTCCCTGAAGGGTTGGTGAAAAGGTTTTGGATTTTTTTCTAATGAGTATTAAACATTTCATTCAAAGATTTTAAAGTTAAAAAAAGGTACACAAATACAGATTACATTATACCAAGACAAGATTACATTATACATTATAACAAGACAGTAGTCTACATGACAAAAATCAAAATAAAAAAATTAAAAAGTAAATATACAGGTACTAAACACGCATAATACCCGATACCCACTTCAGGCTGCATACACACAAAATGCCCTGACTACATACATGCTTATGCAAAAGAAATTTTTCTTAGAACACAATTCCAACCATTCTGACTGTCAACTGCCTTAGTCCCCTGGCGACTAATTTGAGAAAACTTCTATGTAATATAAAAATAATTGGCAATGGCACATAAAGACTACAAAAAACAATACAATTAAAAACATATTTGTAATGCAATTCTGTTTAAAATACTGAAGTAAATTAAAATACACAGAAAATGTTATTAGTTAAAAAAAGATTTAAAAACAAAAAGCCACTCTGAATAATGGTTAAAACCTCATCACAGAAAAATGCCCATCAGTTGTAACATTATGGACAGAAAATTGATTTTTTTTTTGAGAAGATATCTAACTTGAAAATGTCATTCATTCAAAATTTATTTAAAGTTGTAGATAAGATAGTAACTCGCTGTCTCCCCCTTTGCAAAACGTTTTTATCATGAACACTCTAGTGTGTAGCTAAGGACAAAATAAAAAAAAAACTCAGGCAGAGTTTCTCAAAATGAGGCCCAGGTGGGTCAGGTCCCGGTGCCCCTGTAAAACCTCCAACAAAGCAAAGGTTATTTTCTATTCTGCAACTTGTTATTTTTATAGGAGTGCAGAAGTGTCAATATCCTTAAAGGTCAGAGCACTGAGAATAGGCTCTCTGGTACATTTCAGGCTAAAGGCAACATTGTTTTACACAAAGTGCAGAGCTGGCAAGACTAAGCCTAGAAAACAGGGCACAGGTTTAAAGGAAAAGAAACAGATCTAATGGAGTCAGATTTGTTCTTCTCTACTACAGTGCCTTTTGGTGAGAGGTAAGAGGATGTTTCTGGGCAGGTCCTCCTCTGCCCAGGCTGGGGTTCAGGCAGGAGCCCTGCCAGGTTCACCATGACTGTGGACCTGCTCTCCCGCAGAGAAAGTAATAATTACTGGTGATTAAAATTACCTCTTAAAGTACCTTCAATTGCCTGTAAAGTATACCAAGGTTGGGGGGTATGAAACGTCTCATTGGCTGGTCAATGGTCAGTCTCCCTGTATGCAAAGGACCAGTGTCATGGCAGGCTCCAAGGTGGCCTGGCCAGCACAGCTGCCTGCTTTGCTCTCCAGCCTTGGCTTCCTAATGTGGACACTTTCAAAGCTCCAGTCCCTCTTCCTCTGCCCTGGCGCTAATGGACAGGGTCCCTGTAACCACTGGGCTGAGCCCAGGCCATGCACACAGCCCACCCGCCTGCTTGTCCATGCCGCAAGCTCAGCTGCACCCCCCCCACTGGTCCGCAAGCCCAGCGCCTCCACCCTAGGGGGCCCGATCACCATCAGGGATATCAACAACGGATGGCCCACAGGCCAGTGGCGGGCAGCCCTGAACGACCCTGACCCGCTGGCTCAGACGAGGCACAGAGCAGAGTGCAGGAATTGGAACCGCCTCCAGCCCGACCCGCCGCAGCCTGTAGCCTTGGACACTAGCTGTGTGGCCAGACACTAGGCCAGATCCCCTGCTCCTGGCAGTCGCCATGGAGACCGGAGCCCAGACTTTCCCGCCCCAACCACGGGGTGATGGGTGAGGGGGTCAGCTGGGGGTAGTGGTGCACTTGGAGTGAGGGGGGACAGGCTGAGCAGTGAGGGGCCGCTCCGAGTGGAACTGACCCGGCTGAGGGCTGAGGCGGACCATTTCGGGATGTTGCGGTGGGGGTCCTGCGGTGAGGCAAGAGGGGTGAGCAGTGTGAGGGCGGGGACCTCGGTGTGAGGAGGAGCCCCATTTTGGAGGTCCTGTCAGAGACCGGGCCTGGCTGGGGCTACAGGGACAGCAACGGGGTGGGAAGGGGAGGCGAGCATTGGGAGAGGGGCTGGGGGTGTTGCCTGGCCCGCGCCGGCGGTGGTGCTGGTTGGGTGCCAGGACCAGTCAGTGGCGGGATGGAGACCTTGCAGGGCGGTCGTGGGGTGGGCCCGCCCCGCCGCCCCGCCGCCCCGCCGCCCCGCCGCCCCGCCGCCCCGCCGCCCCCAGTCGCCGGGCCCCGCACAGCAGGAGCCCCAGCCCGAGCGTCCGCGCTGCGGGCGGGAGGAGGAGGGACGCAGACGCCGGAACCCTCCCAGAGCGTGTGGAAGCTGGGCGGGAGCCAGGTGCTCCTGGACCAGGTCCCCGAGGAGGAACGCGGCCTGGGGTCTGCGCTGCCGCTTGCCGTCGCCTCTGCTGCCGTCGCCGGGCAGGTAAAGGGGCGCAGGTCGGGGAGCCGGCGGGTGAGGCCCGGGCCGCGCAGCTCCTTAGGGCCCTGAGGCGGGTGCCGGGCGCCGCCCTGGTTCGCGGTGCCCCTCCCCCACATTTGTAGTCCCTGAACCCCGTGTCTTCCCTGCCGGATATACCCGGGTTTGAGAAAGCGGGTGCAGCTCCGGGAGATGGGAGGGCGCTGGACAGCCAGGGAGCAGCTCCGACTGGCCTTCAGGCCATGGCCTGCTCTTGGGAGGCGGATACGTTGCGGTCACGGGGCCGCAAGGGGCGCCACGGTGGGATGGGGGCTGCCCCGTTCAAGCCCCTGGATTTGTTCCCTATTCACCCGCGGCCTGGACTAGGGCGGCCTCTGCTTCCACATATTGGCGGGGTGCACGTCTGGTAGTCAGCCTGCCCCTGGGAGGCAGACGCGGTGCCGTCAGGGTGCGGCGCCCGTGGCATCAGAGGCGGCGGCGGGGAGAGGGGTCTGCCTCTGTGATCCTGTGGGTTTGCTCCCATCTCCCCTGCGTCCTGTCCTGGGTGCGGCCTCTGCTGCCCCAGGTTCGTGGGATGCAGGTGACAGGTCAGTCTGCTCCTGGGAGGCTGGCGCGGTGAGGCCAGTGTGCGGGGGCGGCGGCAGCGACAGCGGGAAAGGGGAGCAAATCCCCGCGCCCGCTCAGGGCAGCCCCAATCCCGCCATCGCTTCCGCAGCCCCCTGACGGCACAGCGCCCGCCTTCCAGGAGCAGGATGACCTGTCACCTGAGTCCCGAGAACCTGGAGTAGCACAGGACGAGCCTAGGGCAGGCTGCGGGGGAGGTAGAAGCAAATCCACAGGCTCTCATAGGCAGATCCCTAAACCCGCCGCTGCCGCCGCCTCTGACCCCATGGCGCACGCCTCCCGGGAGCAGGCTGACCTGTCACCTGCGTCCCACGAACCTGGGGCAGCAGAGGCCGACCCCAGGCCCTGCCGCGGGGATGACGGGGAGAAATTGATCAGTTCACTAGGGGCAGCTCCCCTCTTCTCGCCGCTGCCCCAGGTTCGCAGGACACTTGTTTCCAGGTCAGTGGGCTCCCGGGAGACAGGCGCAGCGTGTTCGGGGGGGCGGCTGCGGGGAGGGGTGCTGCCCCAGGGGGAGAAGGTGGACTTGCTCCCATCTTCCCCCAGGCCTATCCTGGGAGCAGCCTCCGCCTCTGCCTCGCAGGACCCACGTCTTCATGGCAGTCTGCTCCTGGGAGGAGGGCGCAGTGCGGTCAGGGGGCAGCGTCAGCGGCAGACAGGGACTTTAGGAGGACTGGGCTCTAGGGTAACAGCTCTCCTTTCTGATCTTGTTTCCGTCAGTTGGTGGCTGTAGCCGCTTTTCCTTTAGAGGTTATGACCAGATACTGAACATAGATTTCTATGCTATACAGAAGCCACTATATTTAAAATCTATTTTTACGTACAGTGGCTAGCATTTGTAAATCTCAAACTCCCAAATTTATCCTTTCTCACCCCCTTTCCCTGGTAACCATAAGATTGTTTACGAAGTCTGCAAGTATATTTCTATTTTGTAGATGAGTTCATAGTGTCTTTTTTTTAGATTGCACAAATGAGTGATATCATATGAAATTTTTCTTCCTGTTTCTGGCTCACTTCACTTAGTATAACAATCTCTAAGTCAAACCATGTTGCTGCAAATGGCATTATTGTATCCTTTTTTATGGCAGAGTAGTATTCCATTGTATAAATATACAACCTCTTCTTTATCCAGTCATCTGTTGATGGACATTTAGGCTGTTTTCATGTCTTGGCTATTGTAGATAGTGCTGCTATGAACATTGGGATGCAGGTGTCATTTTGAAGTAGGGTTTATTTTATTTTTTTAAAGGTAGGACTTATTTTTAAATTAACATATTCTAAGACATTTTTATTAATTTGATTTTTACATTTAAGTCTTGGTTATAGAATTTATATTGGTGTAAAAAGAAGACAGATATCTCACTTTTTGTTTTTCTCTATGATTACTCAGTCATCACAAATTATTAAACTATCTTGAGTCCCTCTCAGATGTATAATATTACTTTCCTATTTGTGGGAAGTTGATGAACAGATTTAATTGAGCAAGACTCTGGTAAATATACCCAAAATCTTGTCAAACATTTGTCTAGGACAGTCATTTTGTCACAAAGTATAGCTTCCAAAAAAAAAAAAAAAAAAAGAAAGAAAGAACAACTGCAAGTGTAGACTATTTACAAAGCAAAGGCTAAAAGCTGTGCTGCTCAGAGTCCTTATCGGTAACCAAGTACCCAGTTTAACTAATTTTTGGCAGAAAATCCGAGCTGCAAGAGTGACTCTAAATGAGATCTCTGTTTTCTACCTTAGGAGACTGCCAAAATGTGAGTATAGTGTCCAAAAACATCAGAAATGTCCTATTCATTAGTTAATTTGATCCTCACCATAAATCTGTGAAATAGGCACCCATCATAATACTGTCCCCACGTTACAGAAGAAGGCATGCCAGCCCAGAGAGGAGGTGTGGAATTTACATTCTATTATCTATCAGCTTGATAGTCCATGCTTTTCCATTTAATCCTCACTAGTCAATAAGTAAGTTAGCTATTCTGATGTTATAGGTAGGGTAATTGGGTCTTAAAAGTGGTTATGTGACTTTCTCATGGTCATAATGCTAGTAAATTACAGAATAAAGATTAAAATCTATGTTGCTTGCCTCTATGGCCAGTATTCTTTCCAATACACTAGGTTGTCTTTGTAAAAGTACATGACCATAAACCAGATAAGTGAATTATCCCGATGCCAGCTTTTACCTGAAAAGCTGTGATTAGATCACTTATTAATTTAGATGCCAGCATATGGATGTAAAAGTACTTGTCCATGTTGTATAATCAATGGGAAGTTAAATGTATGCATAGTTAATGTTATTGCTATTTATAGAATATCAGATGATGGCAATATTAAAACAGTATTGTCTTGCTTTTATAATTCTAGTATAAGGAACCCCCTCTTGATGAGTTAACAATTGGGGAATTGCTATACTGAGTTATGCAGTGAACTGCCAGCTCTTTGGTGCTGTGCATCAACACATGTGAGCGCTGACTACACTGTTGTCTTATCCAGGGATTTAAAGATATAGTACACCCTTAGTATAAGTTAGTATATTTTAGTGTATGGGGGGAGCTTCAAGGTTAAGGTTAGAGAAAAGTGTTTCTAAACTCTATACCAGAACATTTTGATGTGCCTCCTAGTCAAGAATCACTTTTAAAGTTTTTTAAAATGCTTGCTTAGCTTACTCTGAGCAAATTCAGTTTGTAAAAAAAAAAAGTCAGTTCAGAGCGTGTCTATGAAAAACGAGTCTTCTCTCCTTCAGAAGCCTCTTTTATCTTCTTCCTGTTCACTTTACATTAACATCTATTCAATCTAAAAAATGTGAATTTTTAAGATGATTTTTTTATGCACCTTTGAAATTATGAAATTCGACGAACGGCCTTCTGACATTTTTATAAACATTAGAATTGTTGTGGTTTCCATATTTATTCATGTTTATTCCGTTTCTTATACTGATAGATACAGCAGACTCCCACAATCTCCAAGTGCAACCCGAACTCTCATGTGTTACGTTCCAGCATGGTTCTTTGAAGTCCTCAACAAATAGTCCAGTAACCACTCTTATGCCTCTGTCACTTCTCTCCTCTTCTCCTTGGTTTCCCTCTTCTAAGAGTGTTTTTGCTAGAGCATCCCCATGGTCTTGAACTCCTCAATGCCTTAACTTTTGCAATATTCTATTATCCTATAGCCACCAAACGATATATTGCTGCTGCTTCTGGAAACTGCTCTCAGTATCTTCTTGTTCTAATGCCATTACTGTCTCATGCAGATATCTTGGTGGAGGCTGAAACCTGTAATAATACAAACCTATTCAGTGTCTAGTGACCAAGAATGGGAATTTACTCTTTTTGATTGACCACACTGTGAAACAGGACTATTAGAACATTACCACATTGGACCTTAATTTCTCAGATATTTGCTTAGACCCTAATATCAGAGACCTTGCATTGTTCTCTGGGACACAGTATCATTGGCCTCACCTGGTCCAACATGCGAACTGAATCAGAACCTACCTTTTAACAAGTTCCTCAGGTAATTCACATTCATGTTAAAATTTGAGAATCTATGTCTTAGGTTTGGTTAAAAAGCACATCTTTTAATTGTTACTGTGGTTTCTCTCTCTCACCCCAATAAATCACAGTGGAGCAGGTCAAGAATGCATTCATTCCTTTTTTTCAGACTCAACTCTGTGTGTTCTGAAGGAGGACTTCTCTATAAGAAGCCAACTTTGTTACAAAGTTAAGTTTGCTTGTTTCTACCCCTCTTTTTCCTGGAAATGGCTTAGCTCTTGATGTGGACAGATTTCTGCTAAGCTGCCCCTCCAGCTGCTCAAACACACTTAAACCTGACTGTACCTTCATGGTGGATTCTGATCCAAAATGAGAACAACTTACTCCATTTCTATCATGTGTCATTTCTTCTCAAGGGTCTTTCATCAGAGGACTGAACTGGCTCAATGTGAGTCCATTTTTCTGTTGCATTTTATTTAGCATTGTCTGGTACAGGAGCTTTATCAGCTCTGCTGAAAAATCTGACAAAAGCAGATAAGGGAAGTTAAAGGTTAGACAGTAGCATTTTGAAAATCTATGCCAGAGCAACCTACTGTGCCTCTTAGATTGAGAATCACTTAAGTTTACTAAAAAGCTTGTTTGGCTTACTTTAGGAAACTGTGGGTCATAAACTTAAAAAAGTTCTTAGAAACAGAAAGCTTTATTAATGCCATCTGCCGGTCTGACAGGTTAATTTGTTAACATCTCTTATAATATAATACGCTGTATATATATCATTCTGTGTCTGTGCCACATTTAAGGAAGATTTTCTTGGGCACTTTATTTAAGTCTATAATTCATTTTGCATAGTTTTGTACATTAGCAGCTAACACTAAGGGCTTGGATCTTTAAAAATTGGTAATATTTCTTTATTAAACCATTAAATGACAAGATCTAATGGTGAATCTAATATTACTGTAGTTTTCTGAAATTATTTTTAGAGACTTTAAAGTTTACAGAAAAATTGAGCAGAAAGTATAGAATGGATTTTATTTTTAATTGGGGCCATCATTTTGTTACCTTCTAGATCCTACTTCTTATTCAATTTTACATTTTTCTTTGTCCTACAACCAAATGCAGCACTAAACCAAAAAAGGGGTGGGGGGTTCTCTTTTGTCTCAGATCTGTACTTACAATGGTCAGCCCTGCTGTCATCGTCGTCATTCTGATCATCAGACTGTCTTCATTCTTAAGATATTTACTCAGAAGACTGATGACAATTCTAAGCTTGCTCTTCTCCGCCCCTTACTCTGTAAAAGGACAGGCCAGCCAGGCACTTTGCGTGCCCTACTGCTGCTCAAAGGAACTGCTTCACCAAAGAGGCAGTATTTAAAAAAGAATAACCTACCTAATTAAAAAGTTTAAAAAAGCTAATCTCAGTGAATAGAAACTTTGTTCTTACACTATTTCAGACTTCTCAATGCACACAGGAGTCAAACAAATGTCACACCTACACCTGTTTGTAACCAACTAGACAAGCAGACTCAAGAAGCAGAAGTTAAACAGCTCTACAGCTTCTTTTGAAGAAGAAACATGACTTTTTCTGATTGTCAAAAGTAGAAAACAAAGAATCCCAGGAGACACTATGAGGAGAGGCCGTCCGCTGCTAGAATCGTTCTAACCATCAATGATTTCATTATTAGAAATTATTTTCTCTTCCTGTCTCAGGACATTGGATACACACGTGGCTTTAAATTATCAAGTGCACATCTAGAATGACTTGTTTGAAGTAGGCCTCCCTGAGTTGACCAGCCACTAATTAAAATAAATCATTCTGGACACAGTTTCTTGTAAGTGGAGGCTTCAAGAGCAAAGCAAAATAGTGAAAGATTCCATCTCAGCCTCACTCCAAAAGACCAGCTGCTGCGAGGGCTGGGCCGTGAAGTTACAGCTGAGTGATGAAAACATGTTCCTAATGGACACGCTGATCAGTAGACAGAAAGTGAAGAAGGAAGATAAGCCTGAGTGTCTAGAAGTTTCCAACACTTAATTCAAATAGCCATATGGACAATTTTGAGGCAAATTTGAAGAAAATTGGAAAAGTATATTGGGTTCAGACACTCACTTTAAAGATAAAAATAAAATGAAACCTTAGAATTAAGAAATAACACTAATTAAAATCTATTCTAACTACTGAGTTACTCTCTTCTGCAATATTTCTGAAATTCTCACTTTCTCCTTAGTCACAACCCATGACAGGAAATTCACCAATTCTTACATTTTTAGGGCAATACATTCTATTTGTACCATCCTAACACTTACAAAGTTCCACTCTCTATGGAACCGGTCTCCATTCATGTATCTGGACTGGCCTTGGTTGTGATTCTCATTAGTTTCATATTGTCTACCTCTAAGACATCCATGGAATATTTTAAAATGTGATCTTACCCAACTGGCCTCTACTAGGTCTTTTCTTGTGTCCTTCGAATCCTCCTTTCAGTTGCCTCTTTGTCATATGACATCATTCTGAGGGATTTTACAAGCCAGACATTCCTCTCTCTGCTGAACCCCCATTCCTCGATGTTCATTGTAGTGAGTTTTCTGAAGACAGTAATATTGATGCCAAAAAGAATGGTTTCCTGTTCTCTTCAGTTTAATACTTCTCAAGCCAAAGGTAGAATTCTCTGGTTTATCAGCTTTATCCATGTACTTAATTATTTCTTCCAGTTTTAGCAGGTAGAATTATTACAGTTTGACTGCACATACACATTATAGTGCATGTAGACACATGTATACAAAATACTGCACATTCTGTATATGTGCTGATCATTGTTTTGAAGAACAGATTAGAGCTTTAGGTTTTAAACTTACATCATTACCAAAGGAATAAAGCCAGCCACAAAATAAGAATCAACAGGATGTGGTGATCCAGTCATAAAGGACAGTCAGGTGTGCTCACACACATTCCAGAATGCAATCATTTAAGTTATAAATAATAACCCATCAAATAATAGTTCATTTGTTTCATTATTATTTTTCTTAGATTTTACATATAAGTGATATTATCCATGTACTTAATTTTATTGATGATTTAACTCAACCAAGCTTTGGTCCATTTACCCTACTATGTACTTTTGCTCTGCTTTAAAAATCTTAAAAGTGAGACAGTTTCTTTTTGTTCCTATTCAATAAGTATGTTGCTTATATGCAGACACACTGTGGTTATAGAATCCACTTGTTTTGCAAGTATTAAACTCTCTTAAAAATAGAAAGATTCATGGGACTGTATAACATGGGTGATAAAATTAGGGAGAAGCCATGATGGGCTCAAGTGAATGAAGCAAATTTATTGGAAGATGAGTAGGAATTTATTTTGAAGAAAGGGGATTGGAGCGCCTGCTGGAGATGGTACAAAATAGGAAGAGAGAATGAATGAAATGGAAAAGACCTCAGGAGAAATGAGAATTCTTGGAATTCTAATGTTAACTACTAACTCAGGGTTGTTTTTTATTTTCCCTCCAAAGTTTTGGAGATGTGGGAAGGCAGCTGTTTATGGAATGGAGATCACTCTGGAATGGTCACTTGCTGGATAACCTGAGACTGGGCAGTGCTAAAATTAGCAGTGATGCTGGTCATTGTGATCCCTCTGCTTGGCACATAAGGAAAATAGGAACGCTCAGGGAGGTAGGCGCACAGCCCTGTTGATTTCATTGTTGTCTACATTGGAGCAAACCACTCGAGTTATTATCATTTTTTTAACTTACTTGAGTTGACCAGTACTCTAATCTTCATATAGGCTGAGGCGGGAAGATGGTGTGGATTTGAGGGAGGCAGGAAGCTAGAAAACTGAAACTCAGGCTCATTAACTCGAGATTTCTTTAAAAGTTTAAAATTAAAAAGCCACTTTGAAGGAACAGAAAGCCCTGGCTAGCTCTAATCTATATGACCACATAGTTTTAGCTTGACTGTATTATTTGAGGGTCTCTGGTTACCTAACTTTAGCTTGATTGCAGTGTTTGAGGGTCCTTACCTACCTAATTTTGTTTTTGCAGAATATTTGTTTTACAGTAGAACTGGATAGAACAGAAAGGTGGCAACAATCAGGGCATTTTCTGGGGTACTGTATTTCTCTTAATCCTGACAAATCCGCCTGTGATATGGAGAAGCACTAGAGGGTCTGTTCATTTTTCTGAGGCTGTCAGCCCATTACCGCCTTTCTGGAACACGGCTTCTGTGTTAAAGGATAAGATATTCTGGGTAGAGAATGTCTAGGGAGTGGGGAGGGTGATGGAAGGGCTGGGGGCTGTTCAGCACAAATGCAGTTGAGCAAGTGAAGCAGAGATGGAGGTTTGTCAGAGAAAAGAGAAAAACAAGAGGCAAGGATTTTACATCAGAATGAATCTGCAAGCAGCTTTAGCGTCAGGAAGACATGTTGTCACTATGGGATGCTAAGAAGTTCACATGCACATGGGTAACATCTATACCGCTCTGCTTTTCACCCATCTCACCTCACACAGTCCAGCCCATCTGAGCAAAAATATAACCCCAAAAGGAAGTTCTTGTGGGTGACATATATGAGACTTTCCCAAGCTGGATTCAAAGCACTTCCATTAACTACACAGTGACAACTTTTATTTCTAAATTCAGAGACTATTCAAAAGAAAATTACAAATGATTAAAAATGTTGCATTCCTACAGATTCAGGACTATGACTTCTTTTTCTGTTCAGTTATCTTGTAAACATGTAAGGCCCTTTACAAATTGTAAATAATTGCCATTATCTATATCATAACTTTAAAAATAGAAGATGGCGAGTTTTATCCTCACACACATGCAGCTGATTATTCTTTCTCCCAAAAGTAATTAGTCATTCCAGTGCATATTAATTAATCTAAAGATGATTCAGATTAACAGTGTAGTTACAAAACTCACAGGCTATCCAAAAAAAGTTCATGTGCTCCTTTAAGAGAAGTAAAGCAACACCTTAAAATTCATTTACTAAACACGCACACCTGTTACGTGTCTAGCACTACGCAAGGCACAAGCAGTAAGTGAGAGAGCAAGGCTGGTGTTACCCTCACGTCAAGGAGGGAGGAGGGCTGATAGACAAGTAAACACGTAGACAAACAAGTCAGTGTGACAAGGCTAACCAGAAATTGCAGGAGGGGGAGAGGCGTTGCTGAGCAGATAAAGAGTAACAGAGTGACCGGAAGCAAGCTAGCGATTCTGACAATTTTACACAGTAGCTATGGAGAACCTCTTTGATCTGAGTCTGAAAGATGAGAATAAGCCAATCAAGCTAAGTGGAGGCTGGAGGAGAAAAATATTTCAGTCACTGGAACAACCAGGACAAACCCTGGAAGAGGAAAATGACTGAGTACAGTTGAGGAGAACAAAGACGCGTGATGAGCAGGAGTGGGGACGTGCAGTCTAACGTGAGGCTATCGCTCAAATACAGCGACGCAAAGCCAGTGGAGGGCTGTAAGCAGTGGCACAGCGTGGCCTTTGCATCTGAGAACATGACTCGGGCTACTATGAGGAGAAAGGAAACAGGAGGGCAAGACAGACACAGAGAAACCACTTTAAGAGACTTCTGGAGCAACCTAAAGTCTGTTTCAAAATTTACAAAACTTTGTGGCCCCATAACAATCTTGACAAACAGGTAAAGCATTAATCTAATTTCACACACAAAAAGCCTGAGGCTCAGAGTGATTTAAGGAAAGCCCCATTGCTAGCACCAGAATCAGAATCAAGCCCTCTGGTTCCAGATTCAGTGTCTCACAAAGAAGGAACATTAGCCTTTGGAATGGTCATTTTAAAGTCTTTTATTTAGAGTTTTAATTAAAAGAATAAAGACATACAAACTTTAAATGCTCGTTATTATAAAAAAGTGAACTATTATAAACCTGGTTATTGCTTATTAGTACTTTAAGTATTCATCAAAAAATCATAAAACTGAGCCCATCGGCATTATAAAATAAGATGCTCTGTGCCTAGCACTTGATTATATAAAGTTCTTTACAAAGTACTTGCAGTTGTACATACAAATCGGGGAATTACATAATGCTTAAAAATGATCCATCATGATTAATCCACACACAACAAATTAAATACCCTTAATAATTTATTAAATTTGATTTCCTTATGCTTAAAATTATGTATATATTTTGACTTCTAAAATACACACACTAATGCTAATAAGCCAAGTATATGACAACTTCTCTTTTTAAGTCTTATTTGTTTGTAAGTCCTGTTTGTTTCCTGGCATTCAGGCATCCATAGTCAGGATCTCCATTGTATCTACTTATAGGATTGTTGATATAACAAACAGAATAGTTTTCAAAGATACAGTATTGAGTGTAATAAGTTGTTTAAAAACTGTAAATCAAATGTATAATAATCAGAGTTACTGATCAAACTAAAGAATATAAAATTTTAAGTAAAATTTTTAAATTCTGAAAAACATTACAACAGTTGGTATATTATTTTTTTATATTGGCCTAAAAGTTTACAATATACTTATTTTCCTAAAAATCCACTTTTTAACATGCTATAAGAACATATTCTACAATGAATATGACTTTTTTATTCAAACCAGAATGCATTACTTCATGTTTTTTAAAAAAAGGGAAAGTATTGTGTGACGCTAACTATATTATTGTCTAATCCCTGTCAGTGGAAAGAAATCACTAAAAGTATAAACTTTTTAATGCATCTTAGTCCATATACAATGGCAGAAACAGATAATCTCTGTGAAATTATTGTAAAATACATCTCTGCCTAACTTAAAGAAGCAAAATACAAATATAGTACTCGTACGGATTTTCACAGTAAGTTTTAGGTTATCAAGGAAACATCTAGATTGTTGATCTGGTTATACTCAATTCAGACAAACTACTTGTCACATTAACTACCTCCAAGAAGTTACTCCAAACACAAAATAAACTGTCTATGCCCCTACTCAGATAGATAACATGACAGGTTGTTATTAGTTGAAGACAGATGAAATACATTAATTTGATTGTGAGCATATGTTTAATTTTGCCCTGCCATGTACATGCTCTCATGCTGTCTTTCTATGAGGACATAGTAAGTCATGCTGTCTTAGAAGAATTGCTAATGCAGGGAAATAAAACATTACCAGAACTTGACTTTGACTTTATAGATTCTTACACCAAACTTCTTAAAAAACATAAATGCCTGAAAATCATGAGGTTCCACAAATGTAAAGAAAAAAGTGTCATCAAAGAAACTACTTTAATTTCTAGTATAATCTAAAACCCTCAGTGCAGTTTAGCATTTTTCCTGTATACAGTTCATCTATTTCTTTGTGAAATGCCTTTTCCTTCCTTTTCCCATTTTCTACTGTTTTTAGTGTTTATCTTACCAATGTGTATACTGTCTTCTACCATAAGAACATTTGCTACCTTTGTTCCAACATTTGTTTCCCTCAGGTTAGTATTTTCCTTTTAAATATTTCATGATGCTTTAGAAACAATGAAATTAAGATTTTATGAAATCAAATACACTGAAAAAATAAGCTTATCATTTTATAACCTGCACTTACGTTGTTCTTTTTTTATATGCAGCTAAAAACAAAAACAAATAAAAAAGCACATAACACAATAGCCAGATGCAAAGTATTTGTCAAATAAAAAGAAACATTTTTAGGCTCTTAAAAGAAATACAAAATATCAGCTGTGTCTAACACCATGTATTTTCCTTCATTTTTACAGGGAATACTATACAGGACTGAAAAAATAATGAACTAGAGCCTCACACCACGTAAGAATGAGTATCACAAACACGTTGAGCAAAAGAAGAAAGACCGAAAGGAATACACATAAAAAATAGCATTCACATCATAAAATCACAAAATTAAACATTACTCAATGAAGCATACACAGATGATGAAACCAAAATAGAAGACCAAGGGAAAAAGATCAGGACAGAGGACAGGAGTTATCTCTGAAGGTACAGAGAGGATTGATGAAGTCACCGGCTGGCCTCTGGGGTGCTTGGCAGTACTGTTTACTGACCCAGGAATAGCTATTCTGTAAACTATACAGATATTTTATATACTCTTCTGTATGTATATCTCACTGTATTAAAAATTACTAGCAAAATTATGACAGTCTTCAAAGTGAATTTTTCATATTATCATAAAGAAGGGTAACTGTTGCAAAAACATTTTTCCATAATTTTCCCCAAGGACCTCTAATAGTCCCTTAATTATCAAATCACACTCCTTTGACCTACCTATGTCATGAATCTTGTGGATTTTTTCTTCAATTATTTATCACCTGACTCCACCAGATCTTCATTTGTCACTTTTGCTTCTAGTAATTCTGCAACACTTTTATAGATTCTCTATATTGCTATAAGATTTGCCTGATCACTTTGAATTGTATTTTTTGTATATATATATTTTATTGAAGTACAGTTTACAGTGTGTCAATTTCTCATGTGAATTGCACTTAAATTACACAGTCACATACATATCTACAAACAGACCTACAAGCATTCTTAGGGGATAGTTGAATACTGTTAACTCTGTGGAGTCACAGAACAACGTTAACAGCAGACGGTAGCAAGAGGGCAGGAAGGGGAGTATGTAAAATTCATATTATTTCCACTTATTTAGTACCATTCACTGGATTCCCTAAATTCCCTCGGGTGATAGATAATGGATAATTAACTTCTCTAACTTCAGGATAAAATGTAATTATAGGTCTAAATGAGGACATAACACCAAGGAGTAAGTAAGTAAATCTTTCTATATTTGAGTCTGTCTATTAACTTTCATTGCTTACTGACTTCTTTTTTTAAATCATGTTTCAGGCAGTCTCCATAGGAATTCTTCCTAGAGGTTTCATACTGGCACAGGACTACACAGGTTTATTTGCAAAGTTGTCCATGATAGATAGATAGCATAATAAGGTCCAAGTTCAGTTATGCCTTCTATACGTAGAATTGTATGGGGGAAGAAAAGTGTATTTGCCTTCCTTAGAGACTAGTATATCCTAGGATCTTGCAAGGAACGGAATCCGTAGTAAGGATTGCTTCAATCAGCAATTGTATTACAGTTATTTAATTATTTTTTTATATTTCTCTCTATTTTCCAATTGCCCTCAATTGGAAACCATATATTAGATCCAGTGGGGGATGGCAAATAATAACACATAATTTAAAATAACAACAAAAAGCAAATAATAAAGACAAAGCTGCCTAATAGCAGTGGAATTCAGAGGGGCAAGAATAGCTAACGTGTATGTAGCACCACACTATTTTATAGGCACTTTATACGTATTAAATCTTTTAACCCTCACAACAACCATCACTGACAGGTGAGAAACTAAAGCATAGACAGGAGAAGTGACTTACACAAGGACACACACCTAGTGAGGGCGGAGCCAGAACTCAAGCCCCGGGCCCTCCAGCTCCGGAGTCTGCATCGTAGCTCTCACACAGCTGTCTCCTCGTTATGCAGTGTTTGGGACTGACTTTTTTTCACACAACATTGTGTCACTCATGTCATCCCAAGTGGAACAGTTCACTCACTTGCGTTGCCATATAACATACCTTTATACGAACAGATCACATTTTATACATCTGTTCTCCAACTGGCACACTTGAATTGTCCCCTGCGGTTAGCCATTACCCTCAGGGAAGCGCCGTGACGTCCTTATACACGCCCTGTCACCTGATACCTATGCGTAGGAGTCTGACATTCAGCGGAGGAAAACTGTTGAATCATAGGGTCTATGAATGTTCAATTTTACAGAATAATGTCAGATTATTTTCAAAGTGGTTGTACCAATTTGTAACCCATCCAGCAGTGGATATGAATTACTGTAGATTCACACTGTGTCTCTTATCCCTTCTCAGGTTTCTTGATTTGCATCTTACTACTTACCTGTGGCCTTATTTCACATTTCCTTGACCCGTGATGAGCCTGCACTTATTTTCACACATCTCTGGGCTATTTGTTCTTCTTCTGTGAAATTCCTATTCATGTTTTATGTCCTTTTTTTCTACTGAATGGTCTTTCTTGCAGATTTGTGAAAGTGCACTAGTCTTTTGTCAGTTATCTGTGTTACACATACCTTCTCCCAGTTTGTGGTTTATCTTTTTGAATCATTTAATACATCACTTGATAGAAACAAGTGTTTCTCTTAAGTGGTTGATATATTCAACATTAAAATTCAGCCATTACATCTTGCTTAAGAAATCCTTCCACATCCCAAGGTAGGAAAGTCATTTTTCATTTTTTCCTTCTAAAAAAGTTGTACCATTAACATTTCAGCCTTTAATCCATTTGGAACTAACTTCTGTGTGTGGCAGTAATACAGGCACTATTTTCTTTTTCTCTGTAAATATAAGCAACTATCCCAGAGCTACTTACCAAACATTCTCTTCCTTCTTGAAGATCTCAACAGGATTTTCACTATAACATCAAAGTTCCCTTACGTGAGGGTTTTGTTTCCAGCATCTCTGTTCTGTTTCCTTGAGGAAATTCCACATTGTCTTTATTACAAGCTATTTATATACAGATCTGATCACTGGCCTGGCACATGCTCCTCACATTGTACATTAGGAACATACTGACTGTCCTTGGCCCTTTATCCATCCGTATACATGTTAGACCCAGTTTGCTTAAATACCAGACACAAATAGCACTGGGCTTTGATGGAAATTACGCTGAACTGGTAAATCAGCTAGAGATGAGCTGCCATCTCTACAATACTGAGCCACTGTGTCCCTGAGCACAGAAGTTGTCTTCTTTTATTTGGGTCTTATGTTAAAATTATGTCATTTTCTCACACAGGGACTTTCAATGTAGCTATTCATGCCATCTGAGAATCTGGTAGTAGTTTTATTTCTTTCTTTTTAATATGTATGTCTTATATAGCTTTTTTCTTACTTTTTTACAATAGCTAGGACTTCAAGAATGATGCTGAATACAGGAGTGCTGCGAGTGAACATCCTTGCCTTGTATCTGATGTTCACAGGAAAGAATTCACTAATTCACTATCAAGTATGATGTTAACTGTAGGTTTTTCATAGATGCCATTCATCAGGTTGAAGAAGTTACTTCTTATTTCTAGTTTGCTCAGAGGATTTTTTTTTAATGCCATGAATGAATGTTAAACTTTATCAAATGTTTTCATGTATTTATTGAGACCATCACATGGCTTTTCTTCTTCAGCCTATTGATAGAGTAAATTCTATTAATTGATTTTGAATACTGAACCAGCCTTATATTTCTAGGATAGACCCCAGTTGATCACGATGTAGTATCCTTTTCATATCTTGCTAAATTCAAGTTGGTAATGTTTCATTAAGGATTTTCTGTCTATGTTCATGAGAAATGTTAGTCTGCAGTATTCTTTCCTCCCAGTGTCTTTTTCTGGGTTTAGTATCAGATTAATGCTGCTGTTATAAAATGAGTTGAGAAGTGTTCCTTCCTCTTTCATGTTCTGGGAGGATATGTATACAATTGATGTTATTCCTCCCATGCATGTTTGGTAGAATTCACCAGGAAAATCATCTGGGCCTGTAGTTTTCTTTGTGGGAACATTTAAAATAATAGATTCAGGGTTTTTTTCTCATAAATACAGCAGTATTCAGGCTATCTATTTCTTTTTGAGTAAACTCTGGCAGTTTCATCATTAAAGGAATTTGTTCATTTAATCAGTTTAGACTTATGGAAGTAAAACTTTTCATTATGTTCCCTATTCTCCTTTCAATGCCGACAGGATTTGCTGTAAATTCCCCTCTTTCATTCCTGATACTGTAATTTGAATCTTCTTTTTTTCAGTCAGTTTGGCTAGAAGTTTATCAATTTTATTTATCTTTTCAAAGGACTCACTTTTGATCTCACTGATTTCTCTGCTGATTTTTCGTTCTACTTTTAGCTTTCCTTTCCCTTTTCTTCTGCTTGCTTTAGGTTTAATTTGCCCTTCATCTTCTATTTTCTCGAGGTGAAAGCTTATTTAGGTCACTGATTTTGAGAATTTTTTTCTTTTTGAACATAAGCATTTAATAATGCTAAACATTTCTCTCTAAACACTGCTTAGCTGCTTCTCACAAATTTTGACATGTAGCATTTTCATTTTTGTTCAATTCAAAATATTTAATTTTTGTGACTTCCTCAGTGAGCCACAGGTTATTTAGAAGTGAGCTGTTTAATTTTCAACTAACTGGGGATATTACAAGTATCTTTATGTTATTGATTTCTAGTTTAATTCCATTATCGTCAGAGAACATATTCAATTCTTTTAACTTTGTTAAGGCTTCTTTTTTAGGCCAGAATATGGTCTCTATTGTTCCACGTGCAGCTGCAAGTGATGAATATTCTGCTGTCATCAGATTAAATGTACTGTGAATGCCAGCTAGGTCCCATTGGTTGCTGTCTCTATATCCTTATTCATTAGTTTCTACATGTCCTGCCAGTACTGAGGGGAGTCTTGAAGTCTCAACTGCAATGGTAAATTTGTCTATTTCTCTTCTCTGTTCTATCAGTTTCTGCTCTAAGTAGTTTAAAGTTCTGCTGCTGAGTTTATATACATTTAGGATTGTGATGCCTTTTTTGTGAATTGACCCTTTGATCATTATTTAATGTCTTTCTTTATCCCTGATAAATTCCTTGTTTCTGGTAATAATACAGGTACTTCAACTTTCTTTTGATTAGTATTTGCAGAATGTATCTTTTTCCATCCTTTTACTTTTAACCTATCTGTATCTTCATTTTTAAAGTGAGTTTCTAAAGAAGCTGTGGTATATGTATATACAGTGAGATGCTACTCAGCCATTAAAAAGGGTGAAGTAATGCCATTTGCAGAAACCTGGACAGACCTAGAGGTCATCATACTAAGTGAAAGGGCAGTTAAGCCAGACCGAGAAAGACAAGTACCATATCGCATGTCAAATCTGAAAAAAATGGCACAAATGAACTTCCTTACAAAACAGAAACAGACTCACAGACATAGAAAACAAACTTACGATCACCAGAGGGGAGAGGGCAAGGGGAGGCATAAATTGGGAATGTGGGATTAGCAGAGGGAAGCTGCTATACACAGAATAAATAATAAGGTCCTAATATGAAAAATAACTTATATATGTATGAACTGAATCACTATGCTGCACACCAGAAACTAACACATTGTAAATCGACTATATTTCAATTAAAAATAATAAAAATTTAGAAATTAAAAAAGTAAAGTGAGTTTCTTATAGGCAGCATAGAGTAGACTCTTGATTTTCTAGCCATTCTATCTCTGCATTTTAATTGGTGTATTTAAACCAGGCGTTGGCAAATGTTCTCTGTAAAGGGCCCGAGAGGAAATATTTCAGGCTTTGCAGGTCACAGATTCTTCACAGCAGCTGCTCAGCTCTGCCGCTGTAGTGAAAAAGCAGCTACAGACAAGATGCAAACAGATGAGTGTGGCTCTGTTGCAATAAAACCATTTATGGACACTAAAATTTGATTTTCATATAATTTTCAGGTGTCAGGAAATATTATCCTTCTTTTGATTTTCTTCTAACCATTTAAAAATGTAAAAACCTTTCTTAGGCAGTTGGCCACTCAAAACAAGCAGCTTGTAGTCTGCTGACCCTTCCTCTACAGCACTGCTCAAATGGTTCTTCTGTTTAAAGTCCCTTAGCCGCTTTCTGTATAGCTCTTAAGAGAAAGTCCAAACTCCTTAGAATATTGTCTCTGTTTCTCAACTCCTTCTGCCTTGTACCCTATGCTCCAGCTGTGACAAATATAAGTTTCTCTTATATTTTAGACTATTTCCTAGCTTCTGAGGCATTATTGATTCATTTTTACTTCTTTCTGAACTGTTATGTCTTGTCCTTCTCTGCATGGCACATTTCTGCACACTAAGAGTCTGTTTAAGCATTTACTTCTACTGTAAAGTCCTCCTGTATACCAAGTACATTACTCTAGGACAACACCGTCACACTGTCTCTCCTAGCACTGTGCTTGGTACATCAAAGGCACTCACACATGCATGCATGCATGAATGAATGAATACTTCAAATATAAGAGGAAACGGAATGTGTGCAAATGTTTACAATAGTAAGAACAAAGTCAAGTTCTAACAGGTAGTTTTGCTTTTTTGGTTATCAAAAGACATTTTAACCAAACTGATTATAGACATTTTTTAAAATTCTCATAAAAACTAAAACCATTTTCTTAATTATAAAATATCACTTAGACTTTAATATTAAACTGTAATGTAACAAACTCTCAGAAGATTGTGCTAGCCCAATATGTCAATAAGCCAAAAAATAAATAATAAGGCAACTGACCCCCCAAAAATCTTCCTCTAAAAAAAAAAAAAATGAAACGTCTTAAGGAAAAGGCACAAGTGCAGATAATTCCTGACAAAAACCTTCTTTTGAAAGAGGAAAACTTCATTCATGAACCTAAGACTAAAAACACAAAGTTTAATCAATTTTACCAATTCTTATTAAAATATAGAATAGCAATCAATAATCTTTAATGGTTAAAAAAGAGACCCTAAGAATGAGCTTAATTGCAAACCTAGAAAACATTAATTTCCACTACCAAAGAATTCAGCTCATAGTCTCAATATATTAACATATCAAATTATAACTCTATGGGTACAAATGGCAGGGGTAGGGAAGACGATGGAATACAGAAAGAAGCATGATTACACAACCACCTTTGGTATTCGGCTTTAAACCAGTGTCTTACGATGCGTGACACAAGTGACATAGTTGAAGCAGTTCCCTGTGCTGAGACTTCAATACACAGTACAAATGCATGGAAATAAAAGTGTTTTTTTTTAAACAACCATATCGATGATAATTTTGTACTTTACAAAGTTATGAAATTACTTCACTAATATTTAAAATCTATTTTGCTAAAAGGTAATAATAGTTTTGGACTTCTTTATTTGGCACAATTCATTCAACAATTTTTTATTATGCTGTCTTTTATATATAAGTGTCTCAGGAGAAAATAAAACATTATAACAAAATCTCATGTACAGCCAAAAGTGGCATCAGTTAACCTGAATGGTTAAGTAATCCTGTCTATTGCCAACAAAAAAGTCAATTGCAAAAGTAAAAAATATGCTACCTTTGATATTAAATAAACATGCTAAAAACAAAACATACACAAACCAATTTCAATGGGAAAAAATGCATGCCACTGAAACAGGTGTTCAAACTTTAAAGTTGCTGAAAAGAAAAGTTCAGGACCTTACTTTATAACCGATCACATCATATTACATTACACAACTAGAGCATAATGTGAAAATACGTCTCACTGTTGGTTGTCACACATGTCTCACGGTGCTTCTGTCACAATGCCAATTTCTGACACTTCTGTCTCACTCTAGGCCATTTGGATGCAAAAACTTCTTTGGGTTTTCTGTATACTCCCAGCTCACTGTTTTGTTAGGTAGGTCTTTATGGTAAAAAGAGTTCAACTATTTTTAAAAGATTGCTATGTCTACTGAAATGTTTTTAAAACTAGTATTTAAGCACAGTTAGGATTTTTAATCCAAACTATTAAAGGTTCAAAATACCACTGATGTGTCAGATCAAATACTAAACATGAGCATACACAGCAGCATTAAAAAAAAATAAATAAGAAAAAGGTGCCAAGATTAGAAGAGAAATAAAAATTTCTGGAAGATAAAATGAGCTGGTAGAAATAACTTTCTAAATACATGATCAAATATGAAAAGTTTCTAGTATGAACCCTGGAATAGGTAGGGTGTATCAATTAGGGTTCAGTTCTAAGAGGCAGAACCAGTATGGGTGATAAAGAAGAGAGATTTATCACAGCGGTCAGACCTCACTCAGCTGTGAGCGTCCCAGGGGTGGCAGGTGCAGGCTGTTGCCTCTGCATCTAGTCTTGAGCCTGAAGTCACTACAGGTCAGCCAGGCCAGCAGGCAGCAAGGGAACTGGATGAGGAGAAGAGCAAGGGCAGACTGGAACCTGTGCGGATGACAGGAACTGGCAATGACAAACCGAACTTGGCACCTGTCTATCACCAACCCAACCCTGACACCAAGGGTGACCTACAGGAGAAGCATGCACCCTTCACCTGGGAGCTATACACGCAGGGCAAGCATTCAGAGATGCCGAAGGGGGGAAGCTGGGAGGAGCTGAAGGAACTGCAGTCCACGTGCTGCCCAACACCTACCAAGTGAGCCAGCAAATCAGTGGCGCGGCGTGAGAGCTGCCACAGTGCCTGGCACTCAGCACTGCCCCTCAGAGAGTCAAAAAGCCTGCTGGCCCCCTCACTTCCCTCTTAACAGTCTTCCACAAAATGCCTTTTGTGGCCAATGCTACCTGAACAATACAGGGAAGGAAACTCTGGGCAGCGTATTTCTGGTTAGGCCACGCTGACCCGGCACAATGTCACCACAGAGAGAAACAGGTCAGTGCCCTCCTATAACCTTAAGCTGTCGTAAAGGTAGAAAGAGAAGAAGAATGAGCAGGTGTACAGTGATAAACTCCTTCCCAGCTTCTACCACGGACGGGGTCTCAGTTACTGCTGGTCTGTGTACCATGTGGGAAGACTGATGGTCAGTTTGCTACCAACACTACGGCCAGGGTGAAACCTACTGCAAACGTGACGTTTGTCCTCAAATTCAAGGTAAGAGTGGCTAAGAAAATCCAACAACAACCTTTCTCATAAATTTTAAAATCTAGATCAGTTACTAATACTATTAAATTCTGTCTTTACATCTAAAGAGGAATAAGAGTCTATAGATCTTAAGAAATCAAAAACATGAATGTGAGGCCATAGAGCTGTTAACCCTCAAGAAAATAGTCAATAAAGACGATCAAGGACAAGGAAGAAAGCGCAAGCATCCCATTCATGGCGTCTCCGATCTCTTCCCACACCGGCGGTGGGGGCTGCGGTGGGGGCAACAGCTGCTGCTCATTCTGTTTCATTTCAGCCTCGTGGCTGCGGCGGAGGCTGCGGTAGGCTTTGGAGGGCACTGAGGAAGACTGGGCTCCTCTGGGATGGTGATATTCAATATCTTGATAAGGATACAGGTTATATAGGTGCATGACTTGTCAAAATCAACAAAAGGTACACTTAATATTTTTTTTTAATTTCACTGTAAGTAAATTTTACCACACACAGAAAAATTGAACTCTAAGTAATGATACGTACAATGAAGAATTTAGGTGTAGAGTGTACTGTCTGCAAATAACTTTGAAATGCATCAAAATGTAGGTGAACTGTTAGACAACAGAGGGATAGATAAATGGACAGATATGTGATAATGCAAACATAGCAGAATGTCCACTGTAATCTCTAGATCAGAGGTCAGCAAACTACAGCCTGTGGGCCAGATCTGGTGTGTCACCTTCTTACATCCCATGAGCTAAGAATAGTTTTTACATTTTTAAAAAGTTGAAACTAAATGAAAAGAAGAATAAATCATGACATATGAAATACAAAATTCAAATTTCATTATCTATAAATACAGTTTTATTGGAACACAACCACATTCCTTTATTTACATACTGTCCATGGCTGGACTGATTACTGCAATGGGACAGGTAAATAGTTACAACAGATGCTGTATGTCTTGTAAGTCATGAAATACTTACTATCTGGCTCTTTTCAGAAAAGTTTGTTGAACTTCTGCTTCAGACAGTATACACAGGTGTTTACTATAAAATTCTTTCAACTTTTCTGTACGTTAAACAATTTTTATAAGAATGCTTTAAAAAAAGGAGCAATAATCATAAACTGATTCTACAGTGGCCCATGGTAGGGGAGGGGAGGGTCCATCAGCTCTGAGTACTGCAACCAGCTTTTCTAAGTCCTGCTGGCAGGAATTGCAAGGTCAGAAAACTAGAAACAAGAAATGCTCTGTCCATTAAAAGACAGCCTAGAAACATTCTACCCACCAGCCAATAGAAGTGTCAAGGAAGCCTGATATTATAAGAAGTCTTAAGTCAAAGAAAGAAAAGTTTAAGAAACATCCATGAGAAATCAAAACATCAAGCCTTCCCCCATTCTCACTCCTAGTTGAAGACTGGTATTAGTTTCCAAGGGCTTCTCAAAGTACCACAAGATAGGTGGCTTAAAACAATAGAAATTTATTCTCTCTCAGTTCTGGAGGCTGGAAGCCAGAAATCAAAGTGTTGGCAGGGCCATGTGCCCTCTGAAGGCTCTTGAAAAGAATCCTTTTTTGCCTCTTAGTTTCTTACGGCTGCCAGCAAACCTTGGCATTCCTTGGCTTGTAGCTCCATCACTCCGATCTCTGCCTCCATTCTCAATGGCTTTCTTTTTTAAGTGTCTGTGTCTCTGTCCAAATTTCTCTCTCCTAATACGGATATCAGTCAACCCTAATTAAGTATGACTTATCTTAACTTGATTACATCAGCAAAGACTCTGTTTCCAGATAAGGTCACACTCACAGGTACTGGAGGTTAGGATTTCAACATACATTTTAGGGGGAAACAACTTAACCCACACAAAGACTGTGCTTCCCATTTCACTGAGAAACTAGAAACAGTCAAAAGACCTTCTACATGTCACCAGATCTATGCATCAAACATAGTGCAGGCAGTTGTCTATACTCCTGTTAGTATGAATCCATGTTCCTACTTCAAGTCAAACCATTTATTTGTATACAAAATCCTATCCTCTCTCAACTACTTAATGATGTCACTCCAGCTATTCTAACATCTCTCTCCTATATCATCAATTTTGCTCATGCTACTATTTCATTTCTATCAGCATACGAACATATTTCTCCCATCATACAAGTAAAAAGTAAAAACAATTTAAAAACTCTTGACCCCACTCCCCCTTCCATTTCTCTGCTTTCTTTATAGCACATTCCTCAGAAGAATCATCTATCCTTATTAATCCTAATCTCACTTTGGTCCTCACAACTTCACCAGAATTGATCTTATAAAGATAAACAATGAATTGTTGCTAAAGCCAATAATAAGTATTGTTCCTCTTTCTACTTACCTACCAGCAGCATTTGACATAGTTGAGTTCCTCCCTCCTTGGAACATTCTCTTCAACTAGCTTCCAGAATATCATACTCAGTGCTAAAGCCAGGCGAGTAATATTCTATGAAATGTTTATAGGTACAATAAGATACATTACTTTCAAGACATTCTTTGAAATTACTTCAATTTCATCATCAAGAATATCAGCAAGGTCACAGGATACAAGATTAATATATAAAAAACAATCTATTCCTATATACTAGCAATGAACAATTAAAATTTGAAATTAAAAACATTAAGCCATTTACATGAATACATCAAAAAAATGAAATGCCATGGTATAAATCTAACAAAATATGTGCAAGATCTACATCTTTAAGGAAATATACACGTAGAGAAAAACTACAAAACTCTGATAAACAAAATCAAAGAATAACTAAATAAATGGAAAGAACTAAGTAAATGGTGAGCTATTCCATGTTCATGGATAAGAAGACTCAATATTGTCAAGACATCAGTTCTATCCAGCGTGAGCTATAGATTCAATGCAATCCCCAAATCCCAACATGTTATTTTGTGGATATTGACAAACTTATTCTAAAGTGTATATAGAGAAGCAAGAAACTCAGAATAGCCAAAACAATACAGAAAGAGAAAAACAAAGAGAACTGGCACTAACCAACCTCAAGTCTTACTATAAAAACTCCAGTAATCAAGATCATGTGGTGCTGCATAACAGCAAATAGATGAACGGAACAGAATGTAGAGACCAGAAATAGACCCAAATAAATACCATCAACTGATCTTTGACAATGGAGCAAAGATAATACAATGGAGCAAAGACAGTCTTTTCAATTATTGGTGATGGAAAAACTAGACATTTATATGCAAAAAAAGAAAAGAAAAGAAAAGAAAAAATGAATCTAGACACAGATCTTTACAACTTTCACAAAAATTAACTCAGAATGGATTGTGGAACTGAATGTAAAATGCAAAAATATAAAACTCTTGGAAGATAACATAGGAGAAAACCTAGATAACCTTGGATATGGTGATACCTTTTTAGATATAACACCAAAGGCCCAATCCATGAGAGAAAAAAGTTGATAAGCTAGACTTTGTTAAAAATTAACTTTTGCTCTGGGAAAGACAAGGTCAAGAGAATGAGAAGACAAGCCAGATCTTATCAAAGATTTACAGATGGCAAACAGCATATGAAAAGATGTTCCCTGTCATCAGAGAAATGGGAATGAAAACAACAATGACATGCCACCACAACCTACCAGAATGGCCAAAATCTGGAACACTGACAACAGCAAATGCCAGCAAGACTGCAGAGTGCCAGGAACTCTCATACAATGTTGGTGGAAATGCAAACTGGTGTAGCCCTTTTGGAAGACAGTTAGGCAGTTTCTTAGAAAACTAAATATACTCTTACCATAGGATGCAGCAATTGCACTCTTCATCAGTTACCTAAGTGACCTGAAAATGTATATCCACACAAAAACCTACACACCGATGTTTATAGCAGCTTTATTTATAACTGCCAAAACTTAGAAGCAACCAAGATGTCCTTCAGTAGGTGAGTAGATAAATAAACTGCACTAAAAAAAGAGCCATTAAGCCATGATGAGGGGATGGATAGGTGGGAACACAGGATTTCTAGGGCGGTAAAAATACTCCATATGACATCACAATGGTGGATACACGCTATTATATATTTACCCAGATGTTTAGAATGTGTAACAACAAGAGTGAATCCTAATGTAAACTATGGACCCTGGGTGATCACGATGAACCACTAAAGGTTCACAATTGTAACAATTGTACCATCCTGGTGGTGGGGGGTTGTTACTAATTAGGGAGAGGGCTATGCATCTGTGAGGGCAGAAGTACACAGGAAATCTCTGTACCTCCACCTCGATTTTGTAGTGAGCATTCAACTGCTCTAAAAAAAATTACAGTTCCAATGAAAAATTTTTTTAAAGAATATCAACAAGCAGGCAGCTGGTCCCAGAATTAAGCTCCTTTGGCTATTACTAAAATTAAGGACTAAATCCTGTATAAAACTATGTCAACAAATGATGTTTTCCTCAAATCCTTCAATCCTTAACAGTAACTTAATACAGACTTTTATATTTCAGAAACTCCGACATTAGCAAATTCAATCTCTAGCATCACGAAAAGCGCTCAAGACCCTACTTTAGAGCAGAGTGCATGCGTGTGTTTGTCTGCAAATGAGCTGGAGGAATTCTTGGACAAAGCCAAATTTGGTCTCTCTATATCTTTCTCAATGATGAATTTGGCATTTTTAGGAGAATTAATAGAAACTTTTAACCTCTGGCAAAGTCCTTGGCTTTTATATAGCTCCTGGTAGTTAAGGACATTTTGTTTGTTTGTTTGTTTAAACTTAACACATGTACACAGAGTTCTGTGGCAAGAAAAACTTGACAGTCATACTTTGGAGCAGCATCAGTTCTTAACAATACACAAATGTTTCCCCTCATAGGATTATCACTCTGAGGTACTACTTTCCCCTTCCATTCCCTCTCAACACCTGCCTGTATTATAACAGTGAAACATAAAAGAAAAGGAAATTAAAGCTTGGGTTAAAGGAGAGATTTGATTTAAAATGTCACACTGACAACTTTAACTCAAGTTTTATAACCATCATATTATTTTCAAATTTATTCTCTCTGGTGATTTAAACTTGAGATAATATTCAAACTGAAGAGGACACACATGTGTCTGATTGCTTAGCTCCAACCTAGAGAACCCCTCTGATATTCCCATCTTTTGAAGAAAAAATCCTGTAAGACTTTCACAAAGATTCAATGAAAAACATCTTACTGGGGAAGAGAGGAGCAGAATAGAATTCATCTTCTTCTTCACCTCAGGTTACCACCTAGTCTCACCCAATCTGATAGGCTCTGTGCACAAATGAGGATGCAGCCTTGGGAAAGAATCTCTAAGGAGGGGAATGTGAATTGAGACCATAATACAATGAGAATCATGAGGATGAAAATTAAATGCTTTCATAAGACCCCACATGATGATGCTTCACCCACATCTATGACGCTGACTTTTACTCCACATATCTGCACGTGGTGCTGCTCCTTGAACTTGATTCCCATTTAATACCTTACCTTCCCGTGCCTGTGCATAAAACGGCCACTATCCATTTTTAATTTCATATATCCAACCTACCTCATAATTTAATGGCTTTCTCTTGAAAACTATCTGGTCTTTAAGGGTAGGGACCTTGTCATTATTTTTGTATTCCTAGTAGTTAGCACCATTCCCGGACAAAACAGGCCCTCAATACATGTTTGCTAAATAAACACACTACTTTACTTGCATTGATGAGATTATGCTCATGGTATTCAACAGCATTAATCAAAACATTTGGCTGACCTTTAAAATATTTTAGTGTTAGTTTTAGTCTTGGTAACCTTTACTCTCAAGATTATGACTAATGAGAATGTTTTCAACCTATGGGCACAACACGTACTGCAGACGTTTGGATTTTCAAGACCAGTCTCTAAAGAGAAAATTTCAGTTTGTGTGTTTTTTAATCAACATTGTCCTTATCTTCATTGCTTTGCATGAAGTGATATGGACGGTGTACAAATGGCGAATAGGGACGTGAAAAAATGCCCAATATCACTAATTATCAGAGAAATGCAAATCTAAACTACCATGAGGTATCAGCTCACACCAGTCAGAATGGCCATCATGAAAAAGGCCATCAAATAATAAATGCTGGAGAGAGTGTGGAGAAAAGGGATCCCTCCTACACTGTGAGTGGGAAGGCAGTTTGGTGCAGGCGTTATGGAAAACAGTATGGAGATTCCTCAAAACACTAAAAATAAACTTACCATATGATCGACAATCCCACTCCTGAGGGAACTTTAATTCAGAGAGACACATGCACCCCAGTGTTCACAGCAGCACTATTTATGGTAGCCGAAACACGGAAACAACTTAAATGTCCACCGACAGATAACTGGATAAAGAAGTTGTGGTGTATTTATACAATGCAATACTACTTTGCCTTAAAAAAAGAACAAAATAATGCCATTTGCAGCAACACAGATGGACCTGGAGATTGTCATTCTAAGTGAAGTAAGCCAGAAAGAGAAAGAAAAGTACCATATGATATCACTTATATGTGGAACCGAAAAAAAAAAAAAGACAAACTACTTATTTACAAAACAGAAAGGGACTCACAGACATAGAAAATAAACTTCTGGTTACTGGGGAGAAGAAGGTGAGAAGGGATAAATTGGGAGTTCGAGATTTGCTGATACTAATTACTATATATAAACTAGATAAACAACAAGTTCATACTGTGTTGCACAGGGAACTATAGTCAATATCTTGTAGTAACCTATAATGAAAAGGATTTGAAAACAAATATATGTATGTATGACTGAACTATTATGCTGTACACCAGGAAAGGACACAATAAAATAACATTATAAACTGACTATACTTTAATTAAAAAAAAAAAGATGTGCATGGTGTAAGGAAATGGCTCAGCCTCATGATCCAAATGATCAGAATTCCCCATAGATCTGATATTCTGAATGAACTGATCCATTATTGAGTTTTTCTAATTATTTCTAATATTTGAAACTCTCTTCATAAAACTAAGATATAATGTACCCCTGGGGAAGATGCTGTGAAGACCGTTGAAATGGTAACAAAGGATTTACAACATTACACAAACCGAGTTGATAAAGCCAGGTTTGAGAGAATTGACTTCATTTTTTTATAGGGGGGGGGGGGTCAGGTAACTAACTTTATGTTGTTGTTGTTATTGTTTTTATTGATATACAGCTGATTTACAATATTGTGTAAGTTTCATGTGTAAGCCCAGTAATTCAGTATTTTTGCAGACAGATTATATTCCATCATAGGTTATTATAAGATAATGGGTATAATTCCCAGTGCTATACAGTAAATCCTTGTTGCTTCTTTATTTTATATATAGTAATTTGTATCTGTTAACCCCATATCCTTAATTTGTCACTCCTCCCTTCCCTCTCCCCTTTGTTAAACACAAGTTTGTTTTCTGTATCTGTGAGTCTGTTTATGTTTCACATATACATTTATTTGTATTATTTTTAACATTCCCTCCCTATGTAAGTGATATCATATAGTATTTATTTGTCTTTCTCTGTCTGACTTATTTCACTAAGCATAATATTCTCCATCCATGTTGCTGCAAATGACAGCATCTCATTCTTTGTTTGTGGCTGAGGAAAGAAGTTCTACTGTTGGTAAAATCCTATCAAACAGCATTGCATACAACAGAGAGATCCTTTTTGAAAAGAAGAGTCAATCAATGAGGCAAACTTCATTCTTGCCTTATTTTAAGAAATTGCCACAGGCACCCCAGCCTTCAGCAACCACCACTCTGATTAGTCAGCAGCCATCAGCTATGAGGCAAGGTCTTCCAGTAGCAAAAAGGTTGTGACTTCCTGAAGGCTCAGATGATAATTAGCATTTTTAGCAATACAATATTTTAATTAAGGTATGTACATTTTTTTAGGCATAATACTATTGCACACTTAACAGACTACAGTGTAGTATAAACATAACTTTGATATGCACTGGGAAACTAAAAAATTTGTATGACTCATTTTATTGTGGTGGTCTGGAACAGAGCCCACAGTATCTCCAACGTACAGCCCGTATGGCTCTAAAAGTCACCCTGTGATATTCTATTTGTGTAAATCAACTCACTTTCACCCTTCCTTTGGCTTCCATTGTAACTTTAGAAGTACTAGAAGAGAACAGAAATAAGGACATCATTTACTTTTAGAAGCATTCTTCCCTAATTTGCATAGTATGTGTATTTGCTGCTTCCAATAACAAAAAAAATATCATTCAAGTATATTATCTGACACACAGTAATCCACATTTTTATACAGTAAATATTTAAAGATGGTCTAAAATTTAATTCCCACTGAGTTTCATAATGTATTCAAAAGAGCTCTTATTTCTGTTTCTTCATTAGTAAATTAAAAAATTAGAAGATTTCTAGATTATTCTAGCTCTGACTTCAATGATTCTTTGAGATTTACTTCTAATGTCTTAAACCATAATGGTTCTGCTCTGGGCTGAACTGTGTCAACCCTGCCACCCTCAAATTTATATGTTGAAGTTCTAACCCCCAGTTGCTCAGAATGTGACTTGACTTGAAGACAGCAATTATCTTTAAAGAAGCAATTAAGGTCAAATTGAGGTCATATGGATGGGCCCTAATCCGGTATGAAGGGTGTCCTTCTAAGAGGAGATTCAGACTGACCTGCACGAAGGAAAGACCATGTGAAGACGAAGGGAGAAGGCAGGCATCCATGAATCAACTCTGCGGGCACCTTGATCTCAGACTTCTAGCCTCTAGAAAGGTGAGAAAATGAATTTCCATAGTTTAAACCACCAAGTCTGAGGCACCTTGTTTTGGTAGCCCTGGCAAGCTAATACAGCTCTAATATTTTTCTGTTATTTAGATCATCTCAGGGTGGAAACAAACACCAAAATATGGGAGTGGAACTCATATTTCAAGAAATGTTAAAATGAGTTATTAAGAGATTTTTTTAATTGCAAAAACAAAAGCTAACATTAAATTCCAAATGGAAAGTAATCCTTGAATAGGCTTAAGACATATCTATAACAAGATGAAAAGAAGTGGAGGTGCTTTGGCAGAAAGCAGCTGGGTTCAAATCTGGATCTGTCTCCTACTAGCTGTTTAACAACTGGCAAGTCACTCTCTGAGACTCAATGTTCTCATTCTTGCAAAAGGAGGTCGCTTAGCATGAAGCCTGGCACATGACAGATGCCGTATAAAAGGGACATCATTTTATTACCATATTTAAAGAACTCAGTACTGGCCCAAGAGAAACAGCAATCTATCCACCTAAGCACAACAGAAAGAAAGAAAGAAACAAACAAACAAACGAACAAAAAAACAGCACCAATGTGCCCAAGTGCTATTATATAATTTTTACTATCTTATTATAATTTACCTGATAAAGCACAAATAAAATCTAAATTCACACAACAGCTTATATTGCTTTAAAAAATAGTAAATAGATGGTACAGACTCTAATGAATCAAATACTTAAAAAGGACTCAAGATTTCTTTCAACTTCTCTCTAAAAATACTTCACCTTAAAATGCTACATTTTGCCTGAAATTCAGTCTTTGAATTTATATACCCAAACCCTACTAATTTTGCAAAGACTCAGTTGGAGTCACACATTCCTCTTAATCCTTAGCTGACAGTTTCTCCCTCCCATTGATGCAGTAGCGCATAGGTTGTCTTTCTTCTGTGCTTTTTGTCCACTATGTCAATCTTGCTTCCACAACAAGTTTCAAAGAGGCTGGATTTACTTACATGTGCCTGGAAGCAGCCATGTGCTCACAGAAAGAACTTACTACTTTCTGAATTGACTATGTTAAACATTTATAGTAAGTCTGCTATTGTCTTTCTATGCTGCTTAAGTTTAAGGTTTTTCAAATTAGAGAGAACTCAGAACATGCCCTTAATTTAACACATATATAGAATCACACACAGATTTGAAAGCATCCTAAAGGAATCACCTAATTTAGCCTAATTAATCACCTAATTAATTCTAAAAGAGTGATTATTAGCAAAATACCAACCACACTAATATTTATTCTTATTTTTTCCACTGTTAGAAATATATCTCTTTTACAGTATATAGTGGTTAATCTTTCCATTCCCTGAATAATAATGAGAATATATTTTCCCAGTAGCAGTTGGTGACATTTCAATAAATCAGTGTACTGCAGTGACACCTAAATAAAAGCTTATTTCACTATAATGATGCTTCCAGGCTTCCCTCAAGTCAGGTGGTTACTTGCAGTTAATGATCTGTGGCACGCCACACAGTCCTTAGAAGGCTTAGTACCCACCGCGTGTGCAGCAGTATTTGCTTTATGGGTGGCTAAATGAATGAAGACATTCAATGTAACTGTAAAAGTAAAATCAAAAGAAAGCTTACAAGTAACACGTTTTCTCTAAGTGAAAGGGCTGTGGCCATTTTCCATTAATACTTAACCTTTTGCTGGAGCAGTGCAACCGCATAGAACGCTCAAATCCACAAAGCCCAGGCACTGTTCTGGGTTAATGCTGATTAACTGCCCCCAATCAAAGAGAGGCAACTTTCCAAAAATGAGAGATCTTCAGCTTCTATTGTTGACATCAAAAGCACATCACAAAGCTTAATGAACAATAAAAAAAGACAAATACACTTCATACATAGTTCAGAGTACGCCTTTTAATTTAATTTACATACACATATACAACACAAACGTGCCAAGAAAAGAATTATTATTATTGTGCTGCACACAGAATTTGCTAATCTGAAACTATACGCTATCTTTTATAGCTGCCAGACTTTGTAAGCATTCACAGGTTTACCATTTATAACTTTATTTCATCTACTAGACTCGGCTTCTGTCCACATACATCCACTGTGGATTAACTATTCCCTTAGGTACAATTAAGGCCTTTCCATTTGTTGTAAGAAGAGCTAAGTATGAAGGACACAGCCAGAAATAACATTTATACCTCAGCCAAAAACAGAAGCACATTCAAACTCAAATGATGATTTATGCAGCATCTTTTTTTCACTAGACACATGTACATAGCAAAATAAACTTGGGATAAAAATTCATGGCAACTGTACACCACTCAGACTGAATATCAAAATTAAATTACCTCCATCAATTAATTGAATTTAAATATTTTCCAGAGAAATATACTTCTAAACTACAAGTAAAGGTTGGCTTCCAAATAATTATAACCCAAAGTTTAATCATTATTTAGGTATTCTAAAGATATTTCACAAAACTTTTAATGTTTTCAATCTTTAAATCCTTAAATTTGAAACATACATAGACTTAGCAATTGCTCCTCTCACTACCCGTAACTAGAAGACAGGATTTGGAGAGAGAGTGGGAAATATAATAACATCGACTAACACATATAGCGCCTATTACGTACCAGGCATGGTTCTAGGAATGTTATATGCATTTAATTCCTGTAACAACCTCCTTATAAGGTAGGTACTATGATTATTCCCATTTTACAGATGACAAAACTAAGGTACAAAGTGGCTGAGCACCTGAACGAGGTCATACATTTAAATAAGTGAGCCCATATCTGAACCTAAGTGGTCTTACTTAGAAGTTTGTGTTTCTGACTCTACATTAAAAATATTAGAGTGCTAGAATACACCGTGAAATAAATGCCTACAGGGGAAACACAACTTCTCATCTTTCTAAAATTAAAGTTTTGAATAAAAATTAAGAGATCAGGGCTAAAAGTTTAGTTCTCACAATAAATACGTGTGCAATATGAAAGGCTTTTGACATGATCTTATGTGGCAGTAACTCATGAGCACCACGTGAGGCTGCTATTAGATTCCTTTTCCAGATGAAAAACCTGGCTTCAGAGTATTACAGAAGCTTCAAAAAATTATTTTCACTTTATTATCTCAAAACTTCCACAGTTCCATCTTTTACTGAGTAGAGAATTAATAACCTTCTGGTCACTAGTAACAAGGATTTATTGAGTACCTTCTGTGTGCCAGGGACCGAGCTGGGTGCTAGAGAGACAGCAGCGGCCAAGGCAGCAGGCCCCTGCCTGCATGGAGCTGCAGTTACAGCACACCCGCATGATTCCAAATCAACATCAAAAACAAAATGAAGCACTTTGCTTTAAAAAGGGTGACTTTTCTGGAAGAATCAGACAATTTAAAAAGCAAAAAATAGCTAGTAAATATTAAAATCAAGTGAGAAACTATCCAGTATTCTGTCCTGGTCCTTTTCTACTTGTTTATTCCCCTCAACCCTCTAAGGAGGAGTTTAGGAATTGGGGAAGTTCTCACAGACCCCCCAAGTTCTACCTTTTTACTTAATTAGAATCAATACAATAAACTAAAGAGTGAAGAATGGAGATGACTCATTCAAAACTATGTCTAAAAACAGAACCAGTTCAAAACATTTAAAAAGACATGCATCTTACATCATCAGGGGTTTGCACAACACCCACCCATCCCATGTCTCTCTCTCTCTTTTCCAGTTAACATAAAGCACGCTGCAATATCTCTCCTTTAAAAACACCAAGAGCTCTGACTCAGATTCCCTCCAGCTGCTACCCCACTTATGGACTCCCTTGTTCAGCAGCGTCATGTATACGTGTTGCCTCTATTCATTGTCTACAATTCACCTTCTCCCTTGAACTCATTCTACTAAGCTTTCACCCCCAGCGCTCTGGTGAGCCCACTCACCAAGGTCACCACCAGTTGTCTCTGTACTGCTTAATGTAACCATTCTCAGACTCCTCTGCTGATCACACCCTTCTCCTTAAAACTCCTATACATTCGGCTTCCAGGATACTTCACTCTCCTGATTTTCCGCCACTGGCCATGTTTTAATTCCTCTGCTGATCTCTCTTCACTTCCCCAAACTTTAAAACATGGCCATAACCCAAGGATTAATCTTTGGACCTCTTGCTTCTCTTCTTCTACTCATTCCTATGTAAAGCTCACTCAGTCTCAAAGACCTAAATATTATCAATGGGCTGTTGACTCCCAGAATTTTATCTCTAGACTTCATCTTGCCCCTGAATTATAAACTCATATATCCAACTTCCTACTAGACATCTCCACCTAGAGGCTTAGTATCTCAAACCGATCATGTCCAAAACCAAACTTTTGACACTTATCCAAAATCTGTTCTTCCCACACCCTTCCTGACCTCAGTAAACTGAGCGTCAGCCTTCTGGACACTGAGACCAAAACTCCTGGCATTATCTTGCTTCTTCTCATCTCTACTCTACAACCAACCTATGAGAAAATCCATCACCCCCACCTTCAAAATATATCCAGCCACTTCTCACCACTTCACTATTATCACCATGGATCACATCACCATTATTTCTCACCCAGATTGCCGAAAGTGTCCTGTCTGTTTACCTTGCTTCCACTTTATCCACTATGGTATATTCTCAAAACAGGAACTGCAGTGATCCCTTCAAGTTAAGTCACTTCACTCTGCTCAGATCCCTTGGTGGCTTCACATCTCACACAGAGTAAAAGTCAAAGCCCTTACGATGGCCTACAGAGTCTTTCCTGTTCTCTCCTCTTCCTAGATCCTTCTCTCTTTATTTCTTCAGCTCCGACACTATTCATTTAGTCACTCTTCCCCACACGCAGCTGCACACACAGCTACGAACATGCTCCCTCTCCCTCTCTCTCACTACACACAAACACACGTACGCCTCCTCATGGTTTCATATATTTCTAAATACTAGATGGAGACCCTTGCACCTGCTCTCTGCCTCCTACTCAGATAACTCTTCTTCCAGATACCTGTGTGGCACTTTCTCTCATCTCCTTTATGTCTCTGCTCAAATGATATCTTCCCAGACTTTCCCTTTTATATCTAAATTCTTGACACTCTCCTCTCAGACTTCCCTTTTCTCCTTTCCTGCTTAATCTATCTATACAACACATCACTATTTAACATTTTACATGTTTGCTTATTTATTTATTGCCTATATTTCTCTAGTGAAATACCTAGGTAGGTAGGTGCTTAATGACTATTTGTTGAATGAATGAAATAAATGAGTAAGACATGACATAAGAAAGCAAACAAAGAAAATGCTTGCTGAATTGCTTTATTTATACTGCAAAACTAGACATTCATCTGGTATTTTAGAAAATAATGTCACAGAAAAGGAAAACTAACTGAATTCTGAAGTCAAGAACAAATTTAAGTTAAAAAAATGCTATTTTTATCATGCGCCCTGACTTCAGATTATACTACAAAGCTACAGTAATCAAAACAGCATGGTATTGGCACCAAAAACAAAAAAAGACACCTAGATCAATCGAACAGAAGAGAGAGCCCCCAAATAAACCCATACACCTATGGTCAGTTAATCTATGACAAATGCAGCAAGAATATACAGTGGAGAGAATAGTCTCTTCAATTAAGTGGCACTGGAAAAACTGTAACAGATGAAATTAGAACATTTCTCACACCACACACAAAGATAAACTCAAAATGGATTAAAGACCTAAATGTAAGACCTGAAACCATAAAACTCCTAGAAGAAAACATAGGCAGAACACTTTTTGACATAAATCACAACAATATTTTGAGGGGTTTGTCTCCTACATCAAAGGAAATAAAGGCAAAAATAAACAAATGGTACCTAATTAAACTTAAAAGTTTTTGCACGGCAAAGGAAACCACAGACAAAACCAACAAAACAAAACAAAACAAAACAAAACACTGAATGCAAGATATTTCCAAATGATAAGACCAATAAAAGGATTAATAGCCAAAATATATAATCAGCTCATACAACTCAATATCAAAAAAGCAAAGATCTGATTTAAAAATGGGCAGAAGACCTGAATAGACAATTTTCCAAAGAAGACACATGAAAAGATGTTCAACACTGCTAATCATCAAGGAAATGCAAATGAAAACCTCAATGAGCTATCACTGGTCAGAATGGCCATTATGAAAAAAGTCTACAAATAAATGTTGGCAAGGATGTGGAGAAAAGGGAACCCTTGTACACAGAAAATGGTCTCCAAATAACCTAACAAATGAATGATAAAGTGAGCCTAAGAAACCATCTCTGAAGATTAGACAGAATTTCAATTACACATAAAGCTAAAATGAAAAACTCTCTTAAAATTGCATGGCAATAAATATGTTCAATTAAGCACAACTTTAACTAAACATAGTTTGGGTCATCATGTTTTAGGAGTAGAAGGTGCTTATGATTGCCCAGTACAGATTGCCCTCATTTTGTACACGAGGATCATATCAATTGCTTGAACAAATTGCTGAGGTAACATAGCTAGATAAAATGACAGTAGCAGGACAAAGTTTTCTGATCCCCACTGTAGTGTTCTTTTAATCTAATATTGGATTTATTCCACAATCACTGCCAATAGAATTAAAATAAACTATTTAAGGGGCTTAAATTACATTAATGAAAATTTCAAACCTTTTCACAAAAAAACCTGATAGCTGTGTTATTTTATTTAGCATTCTATTTAATATTATATTTAATAATTAATTTCTTCTAAAATTTAAAATCAGAGATTCATCATAAAAGAAACAAAAGGTGGATTATGCTTTCTTTATCATTTAATAAACCTTCTCTATCAAGACAATGAAAAGATAGACTGAAATCATATAAACAGATTGCTATGATTGAAATGCTTGCACAATTCCTCCAAAACAAACAAAACCAAACCACAAAAGCCATAATACTTCTCAAGCTAAGTAAACTGTAATACTGTCAAAATGGTTTGCAGTAGGTCATCTAAAAAAAGTAACCCTGAAATGACACAGTAACATCACTGCAACAGCCATCAGGTGAAAAATGGTTTTTGATTAGTATTGTGAAAAAAGCACTCGTTTGACATTTTCTTCCCCAATGTCAGTCACAACACCAGTCTGAATGCAAGCTTATGCATTTAATTTGAGGAAACTACTCAGCCAATTCAACTTGAAATTACTAGCAAGATATTCTTATAGCATGATAGGTGTGTGAAGCATCACACACAAGAAGAGCTTTAAGTGTATATATTAAACACTCTCCAAGTATAAGGAGTACTGACGCTATCAGTATCAGAGTAGGACGATCAGCATCCACCAGTAAGGAAATAGTCACAGCTCTATTTGGCAAATTTACATTCAAAGGGGTGGAGGGGAAGGGGAAAATGAAGCAACAGAAACAAATATTAGGTCAATCTGAAAAAGACGCTTGGATCTGATATTTGGTTTACTATTTCCAGAACATAAAGAACTAAAGTATTAAAACAAATGGGTAAAGGGTAGAATATTTTAATTTAGAATGTATGAACAGAATGAACTTTTCAAATCTGCAAGTCTTTGCTTATGCTTTATAAACTGTAACCTCTCTTAAGCAAATTGGTATTATGACTCACTTGTTCACTTTGTTATAATATTGTAGATGATAGATTTTATAGAAGCTGATGTGAATCCTTCCAAGAGGGAATCAAAGTAAATGTTACCTACATGTCCCATGTCCACTCTCCAGATGAAATAAGAATTTTTGAAGACTCAGAAGAGGCACAGTGTAGGCAAGTACTTCCATGTAAATTTCCATGACATTCTTGGAGCTGGACATACAAGCATCTCATGCTCCTCTGTTACTAAGAATAAAGAATAGTCTTTAAAAGGCTTGTGATAGTTTTACTGAGAACATCAGTAAAATTTTCAACTTAAAATTTACTTGTTTTACTACTCCATTTCCTCTGAGTTCAGGGAACACAACTAACAGGGCACATTAAAATGTAACCTTCGAACGTAACAGTGTGAAACATCACTTCCTGGGCAGAGATGGCACTCCAGGAATAGTCAGTCACTGTTAAAGAGAACACACACTCGACATTGCTCATTAGTGTTGGCGCACTCTTCATGCCCTCATCTGTCCTGAAGATTGTTTAAAAATCTGAGTTATTAGTCTTTATTTGGGAAAGGATCTGTTTAATATCTTTAAGAGTAGAAATCATTCATCCATACACTCTACACTGGAGCGTGATAATTCCTACTCCCCATGCAAGTTACTGATAACCTCCACGAACTTAAAGGCTATAAATCAGGAAGTGGGCAGCTCCCGTGCAACCCTGTTGATTTCTGTTTACAACCTATCCAGCTGAGAACGTTAGCCAGTCAGGGGAGAAACCAGGTGACGGGTCAGATAGTAGGAAAATGTAACAGCTTAAAGACAGAAAATAACACAATGACAAATTAAAACACCATGTTGTTATAAAACACGGGTTGAATACAAAATTAACCTTTAAAAATTAATATTCCTGAATGTTCACTTCATTTTAATTTGAACCTTCTGTGAAACACTAAAAGAAAAATTAAAATGATATTCGACTACAGATTATGATTTGTTAAATTAAACAGAGAAATTAAAATTTTGTAAATAAAAAGTTGAAAGTATAGGTTTCTGCAATTATAAAAGTCACAAGTTAAGAAAATGAAGCAAAATTCTTAACTTTTTTAGATTTATTTAACCTAAAATCGTAACATAAAATCTATAACATTTAATCTCAAACATGATCCAGCATAAAATATCTTCGATTTGTTTCCTAAGAAACTCTGACGCCATTCACCAGAGTGGAATTCAGTAGGCTAGTAGGGCCCAAAGGCCATCTAATAGGTTCCCTGTATCTACACATGTATTTTTCCTCATTAAGAAAACCGTTTTCCCTGAATAACACATCCCAGGCCATAAACACTTCTAATTTCAACAGTCTTCATGAAAAGGCTTTTATTCATTCATTCAGTAGTCATTCTTTCAGGCACTGCTCTAAGCGATGAGGTCCTTCGCTTTCACAGAGCTTAGATTTTAGTGGGGAAAGAGTACAAGAAACAAAAAACAGTATCAGATGACAATGAGACTATGCAGATATCTGAAACAGAACATCCTGACAGAAAGGGACTTGATGACTTATTTAGATGTGAGTGGTCCAGGACCCCAAATCTGAGAAGATAACATTTGCCCAGATGACAAAGTAGATCCAGCCAAGTAAGACTGGAGGGAAAACCATTTTGAGCAGAAGAAAGCCCTAAATTCCAAATTAACTTGGAATGTTTTAGGAATAGAAAAAAAGACAAATGTGCCTTACATACATTATGGACAAGAGAACATTTAGTAGAACATGCGATCTGAGAGGAAGGTAGGAGCCAGATCACCTAGTGCTTGATAAACTTGGATGAGGAGTTTGGATCTTATTCTAAATATAATGAGAACGCACTAGAGGATTTTAAGAATAAAAGTCGTACAATATGACTTACCATCTGGGAACTGGATTGTAGGAGAGCAAAGCTCGGAGCAGGAGGAGCAGTTAGGAAGCTAGTGCCATAGCTCACATGAGGGATGATGACAGCGTGTCAGGCTGTGGTTAGGTCCACCCCGTAATAAGCCCATAGTAAGTGGACATAAGGTGAAAACCCACAGGCGCTGCAGGGCAGGCTCTGATCAAGTGAGAGGGGCCCACTGCTGGGGGAGCAAGACCCTCACGGCCAGGAAGCCGGGACCGTAGCCTGTGAGACGTCGCACTGCGCTTGGGCTACAGATCTCATCAAACTTCAACAGAACTTCCCTGGAACACAGAGTAAGCAGATGACCTACTCTCTTTCCCGTCTTGAAAATTACCTACCAGGAATTTTGTTTTTAACCTCGCCAGGGAAAAGGAGGGCCTTCCGTGGAGATTTGAACATAATTGTATTTCTTAATCCCAACAACCAGACAAAGCCAAAGAAAGCTAAAATTTCAGAAAACTTGAAGATGGTAGAGAAAAACAATAAAATTAAGACTTAGGTTAGCAGGTCCCAATTACTCCTTAAGCACTCTTTTTGGTTCAACCTGTACACAAATTGACAATGGCTAACTGAATATACATAGTTGGCACTCAAGAATATTTGCTGAATGAGTTGCCCTTCCCATGGCAAATAAATAAATAAATAAATAAATAAATAAATAAATAAATAAATAAATAAGGAATAAGACCGAGACAAAGGAATTCTCTAGGAACCATTCCCTTCAGGCTACTTTTGTCAAATAACTAGTTCAGCTCTACTCATTTCTAATTTGTGACCTTTCAAACTGAATCTATAGTCAGTGCTTTTAAAAGGCTATTATGATTAATAATAACTAATAGTTTATTGAGCACTTATGGTATATAAGACCGCATACTAAGTATTTTGCATGTAATACTTCATTTAATCTTTAAAGCAACTTTATCAGACAGAAACTATTATCCTTATTTTCAAATGAAGAAATTGAGGCTTAAGGGCATAAAGTAACTTGTCAGCTATCACCCTGCTTGGGCTTGTAAGCAAAGTCTGTCTAAAGTTAAGGCCCAGTGATGTTAACCACAACGCGGTGCTTCATTTAAAACCTTAAATAGCACCAACTAAGAACACTGACTAGCACTTTATAGCCTTTAGAGTAGAGTATAGAAGTAACTAAACTAATCTGTTGTAAGCACAGCTGGCCCTCGAACAACACGGGTTAGAACTGCGCAGGTCCACTTACATCATGATCCTTGCAATAGTGACCCTGCAGCAGTACGTGACCCCAAACTGATCCGACCCACGGCTACAGAATCGTGGATAAAGAGGAACTGGGTTTACAAGGACTGACTGTAAGTTATACACAGATTTTTGATTGCGGAAAGGAAACATGCTCCTAACTCCTGTGTTATTCAAGGGTCAAATGTATTACATGTTTTTAAGTATTAATGCTGAAATAATTAACTTACTAATTACCAATTCTCTTTCATTAAAGCAAGTTGCCTCCTCTGCTGGCTATATCTTTTACCTTCTCTAGTTGATCTCTGTATTTAGCTGTAATAATATATAATTTTCATAAAAATAAACCCATAATTCATCTTTATCTAAGACTCAACCCAATTTCTGAGAGTTTGCTGTATTTTAATAAAAAGCAAACGATTTTATAACTTACTCATTATAAGCTCGTGCTGTGTAACAAATTCACACACACACACTCTTTGTATAGAAACTTTCTATCTCATCCTTTTGCTAAACTTTGGGCTAAAAGTTGGCTATTGCTGCCAGTATTTTCACAGCCTACACATATTTCTGTTCAACATATGCTTTCTATTTAAGTTGCAAAGAATAGTACACAATGATGAATTTTTAAAAGCATATTTAGGCAGAAGATGACTCTGTATAGATAATGATCATCATAATCTAATTTCAGATGTTTTTCCACAATGTTTCTTTTGCTTTGCCTTTAACCAGTATGTAAAGTCTTTGCCTTTTAATATAATTATATCCCTCAAAAAGAAAATGAATGCATACTACTATACTAATGTAACATCAAGTTGGAAACACAAATTGTAAGAAAGTAAGTAAAGTAAGAAAAGTAAGAAATTAAAGAAAGAAAGTAAGAAACACAACACTACATGATCATATTGATTATATGAAATTGGGCCACTGACATTATGGTAAATAATATCCAGGAAAATGTTCATCTATAATCACTTAATTTTTTATATATATATATAACATTCTGTGTCACTGCAAACTCTGTTATATGATCTCATTCTGAAAGAGAGTATTATAAATATGAGAAAGGGGTTAGGGCTAAGCCAAAAGCAAAAAAGTTCTTTTGACTTTCATGCTGTTAAGTCTTAAACATAACACTGTATTCATTGTTTTGCATAAATTCATATAACTTATATAAATGTTTGTTTTTAAAACCTAAGAATGGCATCACCAGTATAGTTCAATAGCCCACCTAGTCTGACATCCTGTCTTAGACAGGGACCAATGGTGGCTGCCTCACAGGATAGCACAAACACATAACATAATGTATATAATTATGCACAAGTGCTCCAGATGGTAGTAAGATTATATTCTAAAAAAAAATGAAAGCAAATCCCAACCCCCATTCCTATTCTACAATTTCCCAAAAGGTGATGGGAAACCTCCAGTAAAGCATATAATATAAGCCAGTGCTTTGGTGACATGACAAATGACCAAGAAATGATCTCCTAAAATGAAAAGCTGCACTCAGAAAATAGAACCTAAGCTCATCAAAACTTATGATTTGTAAAGGGGGATGTCAATGAATTGAAAACTTCTGATTCACTCAATTAGATCCATACAAGAGATGAGCAAAATTTAACTAAAGCTAAAAAAAAAAAGTGCATCTTGTACCCAAGCCATCTATTTTGTGAAATGTAATACTGTTTTCTAGGAAGTATTATAAAATTCATATTTTTAACTCTTCAGAGGAATTATATTCACACCTGTTTTGTAATGGTTTTAACGTAAGCCTTGGATTTATTAAATGTTCAACTAAATGTGAAAAACCACATCATGAAAAAATCGTGGTTTAGTCCTTCAGGAAGTACTATTTCCTAAACAATTACAGACAAAAAATGCACTATAATTTTAAAGACTTTTGGAGAAGGTAATTCTCTTGGTAGTATACTTGGGTATTGATTTAACAATGTTTATAGCCAGGAAACAGTTCCTGACCTGAATTCTCCATGGTACAATTTAATTCATTTTCTCTTTTTCTGACCTCAAATAAGTTGTAGAAGATTAGGTCATATCATAATATTTTATGTATTTGAAAACCCTTATTAAGGTCTCCTTTTCCAGGGTAACTGCATTGTAGAACTATGAACCAAATAAGAATCCTGTACTGAATTCAGTCGTAGAATTTTTATGTGCTGTATATCATAGCCCAAGAGACAGATCTCAAAAATTACTCATCCATCATTTTTACCAAGCACCACTCCTCACCCAATATAATACACTCTTTCTCAAAAAGAAAAAAAATCTTTAAGAACAAACTTCAGAAATTTAGAAAGGAAGGCTTATGAGAGAAGAGCAAGGAACAATGCACACAGAACTCCACACGGACGCTGCTCTCTTCCCTAGGACAGGGCATCATTTAATGAAATGTGTCTCTCAGAATCCTGGGGGCAGGGCGGAAGCTGTTGTGCAGTATCTGCAGCTGTGTTGCTGTTGTTAACAGTCCACACTGCTTCCTTAGACCACAGGAAGCTGAAACACACAGAACAGAACTCACCTTATCAAGGAATTGGCCAAAGCAGGAGAGGAGTTACGACAGATCAAGCATCAAAACTGTTATTGAAAAGACTGCGCATCTTTAGGAATCTTCTCCTCAAGCAACTTGCTCACTCCGGGAAAGTGGTATCTATTTATGTTTCCAAACACGAATTTTTTTTAGGAATAAAAACTATAAGATAGGCAAATAAACTTTACTATAGGTAAATAAACATTAATAACTTACTTTTATTGCCCACCAAGGCAACCAGAGGCTGAGTTTCTGACTCCTCACTCACTTTCTTCACGACAGGTCACCAATCTTCTAAGTTCTCAAAGCTTTGATAATTTGTAGAATCATTTACCAAGAGGATTCCCTGTCACAAAAGAGTTACAGAATATTTGTAACACAATACTTGAAAAAATATTAATACCAAATGTGCTTAAGCAATACATACTACTAGTCGTCTAGCAGAGTGTCAAAATACAAACGTGGACTGTTTGTATCTGACTTCAGTTTAGTTCTTAGCAGACAGATAACACTAAATATTTTCATTTAAGATAAATCCAGCAATTAAAATACAATGCAAGCTAAATAATAATTTTATCTCTCTGTAAGTGGCTTCCCAATGAAATGTCTGGGACATGTTTGGTAAGTTACAATAAATATAAGAAAAGGTGGATCATATCACAAAGGTGGAAAAAAACTGTAAGGTCCACAAGTCTGCCTGTCACTTTCATGAGGTCAAACATTTCAACTTTCCGATAAATAACCATCGGCTCTGCTCTCTTTTTAAATATTTTCAAAAATGGAGATTCCATGACATCCCTTGATAGTCAATTTCAGTGTTTGACACAATTTTCTTTAAATGAAATAAGTCAACTTCCTCTTTTGGTCCTCAGTGCATCTGGAGAACAGCGTGAGAGTGTCCTCCTTATAATAACCCTTCATGTACTTGAGCTAAGTGACTCCTTTACCATCTCCTCTCCAGAATAAACCATCTCAATTCCTTAAACTTGCCTCAAAGGACCTATTTTCTCTCCCTTCGATCATAATTGTTGGTTCTTCCCAGGGCATGCTACATACAGCTTTTTGACATCCTCTTTAAAGTGAGCAAAGTAAAACTGGGCATGATACTGTACTAAGAGCCTGAACAAAGCCAAACGTAACAGAGGAATTGCTTCCTGCCTCTTATATATCATATTCCTTTTAATATTATGGCATATATTTGCCATTATTTTGTGTGGGAAGGAGAAGTGTGTACACACACACAAATAACAGTGCCACATTCTTGATTCTCATCCAATTTGTGGTTAAACACTTAATACAAAACCCTGCATATAGTATGTCCGGACCCTAATAGCATTTAGTCTCCTTCTGACTACTATTTTACACCTACTATGTACCAGACACATATTAATCTTCACAAAAGTCATGCAAGACTGGTATTACTACCCTCATTTTACTAATACATAGTGGTCAAAACACAAAGTAACATAGAGCCAGGGTTTGAATCAAGGACTGCATGAATATAAAGCCCACTCATTCATTCTAAAAACATTTGTCTGTCAACTGGAAGCCAAGCATTGTGCTGGGTACTAAGGATAAAAATCCCAACCTCAGGGAACTCACAGTCTTGCAGCAAAGCCAGGCACATAAACAGACAAGTATGTAACACAGAAGTCATGGCTAATCACATGCAGGTAAATATTAGTCAACCAGCTCCAGCATGTCAGGGGTAGGGAAGAGAGTGTTGTCTGTAACATTTGTCAGTTTCTGTAGTGCAAATGCTCCTCTGTGGCCATTTTCAAGCTATTCATGTCACTTTACTCAACTGAGTTGTGGAGGACACCACTATACGTAGCAAGAGCACAGAGAACAGAAATACACAGTAAAATAATTAGTAAGTGAAGCATTTTGCTTATATAAATCTTTGTTTTTAATATAATTTGAGTTTACATGTAATTTTTATTCATGAATGTATTCAACAACACGCTCACAAAAATTCCTCAAAATTTCACAGTTGACTCTCCCAGTCTGGCTCTAGCTTACTACCATTATGACCTTCCAGTACTATGCTTTTTTTTTTTCCTCCAGTTTTATTGAGAAATAACTGACATGCATCACTGGACAAGTTTAAGTCATACAGCATGATGGTTTCATTTACATATATTGCACAGTCTTTTGTTACTAATTACACTGAATCCTAAGCCACTTAGCCCCTCTGGATCTCAGGTTGTTTGCCTGTTGAATTAAACAGTCTCTAAGATCCCTGGCAGTATAATTATTCTATAATTTATAGCAAAATCGCTTGTCTGGCTTATTTCAGTAACTTATACATCTATTTCTGTGTGTCTTCCTAAATGCTTTGCAATAATGCTCAGTACAGAATTATTTGAAATAATGAGCATAATCCCACTTTTCTCATTAAGAGTAACACACCCGAATTGGCCTCTGAACAAAGCTAATATTTAATCTATTGACTCGACCTCCAGTTGACATGAGTGGTACAATATATTATGTTAAAAGAGCTCTGCCCTGGAAGTCAGATCACCGATCTTGGGCCACGCCTCTGTCATCCACTATTATAATACCTGTCATGCCTAAATGATTAAGTAAAGTAATAAAAATAGACTTATTTTAAAACTTAACATGCTACACAATTGCTGAGAACTTTTCAGATTATTCTGAATGAATATGAATCACATTTCAAGGCAACTTTGAGGTAGTTTTTACTGTCATAAATTGAGCCTTGATGGTGCCTCTTAAAGCTTAAAAATTTTAGAACCCTTCTACCAACATATTAAAATATCCATCAACAAAACATGGGTTAATATCTGAATGTAATGAAATGTATGCAAATAAAACAAAGCCAGCATCTCTTGATAATCAGTACTAGACAAGAGCTATACAATAAAAATTACATACCGCTGATCTAGACCAGGAGTTGGTAAACTGTGGCCCCCAGGTCAAATCCAGCTCATAGCCTGTATTTATAAATAAACTTTTGTTGAAATATAGTCATAGTCACTTGCTTAAGTATTATTAATGACTGTTTTTGCACTATGATAGCAGAGACAGTCTGACTTGCAAAACCTAAAATATTTTCTATTTGACTCTTTAAGGAAAAGTTGGCCAATTTTTGATCTAAACCAATGTGTCCCAATACTCTTCAGTCAGTGACACTTAGAAGTTGTCCAGGACTCATAAGAAAGAAGGATAACATCTTTTCATAAATCTGTCTATCTACCAACCCGAACACCTATCAGTTTATATATCCCTTTCTCAGTACTGTCTAATGTAAAAATTATGATTTTATCTTTGCTCCTAACATGACAATTTTGCACCAGTTTTGATCAATGTGGTGAAAATCTGAGAAGGGAAAATGAGAAAACCGAAGACCTTAAAATACAAAAGAAGTACTAGGACTTTTGGTTTCATGTAGAGAGCTCAAAAGTCATCACATCTGTCCTTATAGTAAGAAAGAAGCTGGACAAACTGAAAATCAATGACTTTTCTTGGACACAACAGAGAATTAAGTTTGCGTAGCAAATTGCTACCCTGAAATCTGGAGAGACAGGTGAATCCAGAGTCATAACCAATATCTGCTTACTTGAAACAAAAGACACTAGAGTCAGTAAATAGAAATATTTAAATGGTAATTTTGGTGAACTGCTGGAGGCTGAGTGTGGTCTAGTTTGAGAGTGAGAAACTCCGAGGGGAGAGGGCCTTTGGACATACTGTCATGGGCTTTACCTTTAGGAACCTACAAGATCCTCCTGGTAAAGAGTCAAGAAAAATCCCCTCACGGCTCTGGCCATGGGGAGGGAGAAAGTAACCACTGTAAAATACACCCAAGCATTATTCATAAAAAGGCATACTCTCCAAGAAAAAAGCCTAGTTAGAGTCTTCTATCACATGGGAGAAGGGCAGTTCCAAACTCCAGCCCCTTCTAGCCATCCTGTCTCACTTAAGTGGGAAAAGACAAGAAATATCTGTGAAGGTCACAGCCTAGGGACACATATGCACTGAAAGGCTATGATTTAATCATTAGCGTATAGACTGTTCCCCCTCCTCCATGCTTCACCACACACCATAAGGCTCCAGTATAATAGCAGCAGATTACATGTGAGAGAGCTGCAAGACACAAACTGCAACTAAGGAAGAGCTCTCTGTGATGGTCAAAAACACAAGGGAGGAAAGAGAAAACAAGCACGCTAGAGGGGTCTGATGCCTCTAACATCTAAAGCTTCAGCAAACATTAAACATAAACCAATTCCTGTTCAAATTAATGGCACACTTCACACTAAAGACCTATCTATTTGAATGCATATTGCTTGATACATCATGTCTAGTTTTCAACAAGAAAATAAGCATTAGAACCACATTCAAATATGAGACAGATTTTAGAATGATCAGACCAGGAATTTAAAATAACTGTGATTAATATTTCAGTGACTCTAATGGAAAAGGCAGACAACATGAAACAGCAGGTGGGCAACAGACACAAAGAGATGGACACTTTAAGGAATAATAAAAGGAAACACAAGACATCAAAAATATACTATAACAGAAATAAAGAACATCATTGAGGCTCATCAGTAGACTGGACACAACCTAGAAAAGAATCACTGAGCTTAAAGATAAGACAATGCAAACTTCCAAAACTGAAATGCAAAGAGAAAAAAGAAAACAAAACATCGAAGGATTATGGGACAATTCTGAATGGTGTGTCATACATGGAACCGGAATACCAGAAGGAGATGAGAGAATGGAACTTAAGAAATACTTGAAGTAATAATAGCCAAGAAACTGACAAAATTAAGACACCAAACCACAGATCCAAGAATCTCAGAGAGTATCAAGTAGGATAAATACCGGAACATCTACACTTAGGAACGTCATGTACTTAGAATTTGGACTGCACAAAACAAAACACAAAGAGAAAATCTGGAGCAAAGGCAAGGGGTGGAAGCCAAAAGGAGGGAAGGAATATCCTATGTAACAGGAACAAGGGTTAAGAATTATAGATAATGTCTCATCAGAAACCATGCAATTAAGAGAATAATGGAGTGAAATATTTAAAGTGTTGAAAGGAAGAAAAGGGCCAATCTAAAATTCTATATGTAAAATTATCTTTCATGAATAAGAAGAAATAAGACTTTCTCAGATAAACAAAAACTGAGAAAATTCATAGCTAGAAGACCTGCCCTAGAAGAAATGTTAAAAGAGATTCTTCAAGGAGAAGGAAATGATAAAGTTCAGAAACTCAGTTCTACATAAAGAAAGGAAGCATATCAGAGAAGGAACCAGTAAAGATAAAATAAAATCATTTTTCTTATTCTTAATTAACCTAAATATAATTATTTCATAAAAGTAACAATGTACTGAGTGATTATAGCATACAAATAAGTGAAATAATTGACAGTGGTGCCATTAGGGGCAGGAGGAATGAACTGAGAACATTCTTTCATTAAATATTTTAAGATCTACACAGGAAGCAATACAGTATCATATGAAGGTGAACTTAGATTAGTTTAAAATGTGTATTGAAAACTCTAGAGCAATTACTTAAAAAATGTTTTAAGTATAATTTACAGGCTAAAACCATGGGAAAGAGAAAGGGGCTGGGAAGCACAAAGAACAGAAAACAAAGAAACCAACTATATCAATAATCACTTTAAATGTGAATGGTCTAAATGTACCAACTAAAAGACATTGTCAGAATGAATGAAAAACCAAGACTCAACTATATGTTTTCTACAGGTAACACCTTTTATATATAAAGACATGGGTTGAACATCAAGGGATAGAGAAATATCATGCTAACACTAATGAAAAGAAAGCTACAGTAGCCATATTTCAGACAAAGCAGACTTCAGAATAAGGGAAATCATGAGATATCAAGATTAGCATAATGATAAAGGGGTTAATTCTCTAAGAAGACATAACAATCCTTTGTGTCTACACTCTTAACAACAGAGTATCAAAATATGTGGTGCTAAAATTGATAGAACTGTAAGGAATTCAAAATCCACAGGTCCACCAGTATAGATGGAGATTTCAACAGCTTTTTCATTAATTGATACATCAAGCAAGCAGAAAATCAGTAAGCTGACCTGGCTAACAGTAACAATCAGCTTCATCTAACTGACATTTATAAAACAGTCCCTCCAACAGCACGAAAATTTACACTCTTCTCAAGCTAATACAAAACATTCGCTATGATAGACTACATTCTGGGCCATAAAACATATGTTAACAAATTTATAAGAATAGAAATCATATCAAGCTTATTCTTAGATTACAATGGGATTAAACTAGAAATCAATAATAGAAAGACAGTTGGAAAAGCTCAAAATATTTGGAGATTAAACAACATACTTCTAAATAACACATGGATCAAAAAAGAAGTCTCAAGAAAAGTTTAAAATATCTTAAGCAAATAAAAATACAATCTATCAAAACTTGAGGATACAGCAAAAACAGAGCTTAGAGAAAAATGTATAACATCGAACAAATACATTAGAAGAGAAGAAACATCACTAATCTAAATTTCTGCTTTAGGAAACTGAAGAAGAAGAGCAATTTAAACTTAGTGCAAGCAGAAGAAAAAATAATTAGAGCAGAGATCAATGAAATTGAAAAGAGGAAAACAATAGAGAAAATTAACAAAACCAAAAGCTGGCAAAGCTCTAGCCGGGTTAACCAAAAAAAGAGAGAGAGACAAGAGACAGGGAGAGGGAGAGAGATCGAGACGGTCAAAGACAGAGACAAGAGTCAGAGTCAGAGACAGAGAGAGAGAGAGAAAGAGAAGGTACAAATTAATAACAGGTCATGACTACTGATTCCATAGACAATAAAAGGATAGTAAAGGAATAATATGAACAACTCTACAGCCAAAAATTTGATAACACAGATGAATCAATTCTTTGAAACACACACAAACTACCAAAACTCATACAAGCAGCCACCAACTCCCAGGGCCTCGACTCCCCAGCTCCAGCACACCGAAGCCAGACCTCTAAGTGCTCACCTCTTTGGGAGACTGTAACTTAAGTGCCCTCAAAGCATCAGTCAATCCAGACCTCTTGACTCCTTCCAGAAAACTGTCAGAAAGTATAACTCCCTCAGAAATGCAACACATGTTGGCAACGACTGAAGTCTGAGAAGAATCTACTGGAAACCGCTAGAAATGATTGTCTCTTGGCAGTCCGGTGGCCGTCTACACCCATCACCGTGTCTCATGTCTCTGATACCCTCTTCATCACCGATCTGTCCACCATTTGTCCTTCTCCTATGTCTTCACCCCCATACTGCCCTGTGCTTCCTCTTCCTAATTTATTCTCCAACTGCTTCTCTTCTTCCTAAATCTTTTTGCCATGACTTGTGGAAATCAGACTTCAAGTTTAATAAGTCCTTCTATATCCTCAAATTCTTCATTAAAAGCTGCCTCTATTTTCTATGCCTTAATTTCACTTTCCCCCCTGTAATTCCAAGATGATACCTCTTCTGCTTATAAGCCTCAAGACTTTTAATAAATTTTACATAATATTATGTAGTACTTTATTTTCATCTATTTAACTTATCACCATATCTAATAAGCATGAGTCAGTAAATCAAATGGATACCATTTTCAAAGGAATAACTGATAGCAGTCTTGAAGGAACAAACAGTGTGACAACAGAACCATAGTATAAGGTATTTCACAAATTTAGTTCTTAAATTTAACAGATACACTACACAGAATTAACCTTCCCCCAAAATGAGAGTTTCCCTATTTCCAAAACGCAGATATTTCCCCCCGATTTGTACAATAATCTTCTTTAGTTTTTAATTACATACAGAAATGAATTAAATCATAAAGCTATATAATAATCATAATAACATATACTTTGCTGTGTAAGTGCAATCTGTAAGAAGGAAGACTAATGCAAGCGAGGTCTGTAAGTACAATCAGTTATAAGTTGGCAAACATCCAACCAAAAAATTCATAGTGAAAGACAGCAGAGAGTCTCAGGCAGTGTGACTTTGAGACGTGCTCTCTCCCCAGCTGTCAGACAGGCAAATACCCTTTTGTTGGTGGTTAACAGGGTAGCTCATGTGTGGGGGACGCTGGCACAAAACAGTAGCCATGTTCTACCTCACAAATGGCTACACTTCACTGAGTTTATGCTCAGGGCAGTGTTTGCAAACCACTTAGATTCCAGGACAGAAGGAGCTACAAAAATGAAACACCCAAGTCCTCCTCTGAGGTTGGTTATTAGCCTCTGTCAGCCACAGGCTACAGGGCACTGAGCACTGTGCACTGTGTGTTCACTCGTAACCGCGATGAAAAATAGCCTACAACATCTTTCAGAAAGAAGACTCCTAGAAAATTTTAAGTTAATTTAAAATCTGGGAATTTAACTGGGACATACTTCAATTCTTAGAACTAGTTCTTGACAAAATACCTCATTAATTCTTTCTTGGGGGTCAATTCAATTTTGTTTTAACCAACGCTATTCAATACACTATCACTAAAATTTAATGCTACTGGCAGGAAAAAAAGTGAAGGGGGTAAAATAATCAGTTTTATTTGACTCTAAGTTAATTCCAAGCCTACTAATAGGTTTCTTTCTACATGATAAGAAATGCTTTAAAAAAAGAGATCTATAGCTTAATAGCCCAGATACATATAATTCTTTCTATACACATTACATAAGTTAGAGAACCTAAATTAAAATCCTAAATAATACATTATATTGATGTCTTCAAAACAGCTTGTCAAAACGCTTCTGAAAGATTTCTATCCTGTAGCATGTGCACGAAAATCCAAAATATTCACGAGAGAGGCAATATACAGCATCCACACCACCCATGATGCCAGTCCCTCATGGGTCCCCCAACAAATCTTTGAACCTCATTATCTGCAATGTCAATGAGGCGAAGCACTATTCCTCTGGTTACTCTAGAGGTCTGTGGAGGAAAAGGCTTATTCCCATCATCCTGTCTCTCTTATGGACCGTCACCCCCTGATGTCGCTGTGGTCAGGCCAAAACTGATTAAATCTCTTCAACCCAGAGCAGATATTTCCAGAAATGGCAGCCAAAAATTAAATGATGATGTCAGACCTGCGATATGAGACTAAATTATAATTTGTATTTGCTACAAAAGTCAATTATTTGAACCTTACTTTACACATTTGATATGACTTATTAGATGTTCATGCCTTAACTTCCACTGGGAAAATACGTTGTGTGACTTTTTAAATTCAATATATTTCAAATACTCATTTTAAAAAGGTTAAATACTTTTATTTTCATGCAAAATCTTTAAGCTCTATGAGGTTACATTTCTTGAGTTATAAAATTAAAGGTATTTGCCATACACTGTAAATAATATATTAAGCAAATACTTATTTTATGCCTACCATGTAATAATCTACTCTTCTAAGTGTTGGAGAAACCACAGTGAACAAAACAGATGACATCATGTCTTTTTTGAATTTACATTTTAATAGTGAATGAAGTTAGTAAAACACAAAACAAACAGAGGAGGCCTAACCATAATAAACAACATAAAAAAAAAAAAAAAGACATAGAAAAGGAGATGAGAATTTTAGCGGAGGGAGCTTTAAATTCAACCGGTCTCATAACGGCTTTGCTGAGCAAAGATGCAGGTTGAGCTCAGAAGTGCTCTCTAACACAGCGCACGGTATCTGGGGAACATAATGTCCTAGGTGGGGAAAGCAGCAAGCCCGTTGTCCCTGAAACAAGAGTAGGCTGGCATGTTGAGAACCTGCAAGGTGGTGAGCAAAGCTGAGCAAACAAGGAGAGTAATGGCAGATGATGACAGAGAAGGTAACATGGAGACCATATTATGGGGGGTCCTACTGATAAATGTAAGCACTTTGATTTTACTTTTAATAAAATAAGATGTTATTGAAAAATTTGAAGCAAAAGCATAACATGATGTGAACGTTTAAGTGTTGTTGAAGTAAATAATACACCATACAATTCACCCATTCAAAACGCACAATTTAATGATTTTTAAATTATTATAGGGTTGCACAACCATCAGCACAATCTAATTTTATAGAATTTTTGTTTTCAGAAAAAGAAAACATTCGCAGTCACTCATTGCCCCTTTCTCTGCTTTCCTCTCTCCAAGTCCTTAGCAACCATCAACCCTCTGTTTCTATGGATTTGCTTTTTTCACTTAGCGTAGCTCTCTCAAGTTCTGTCCAGGTTGTTGCATGTATCAGTTTTGTCCCTTTTTACTGCTGAATGTTACTCAGAATATTATTCAGCATTGTTGTATGTACATGACACATTTTTTTAATCCACTCACCAGTTGATGGGCATTTAGGTTGTTTTCATTTTTTGGTTACTGTGAAAAAGGCTCTTATGAATATTTATGTACAGTATTTTTAGACACATATTTTTAGTTATCTTGGATATACACCTAGTAGTGGAATTCACACATCATGTGGTAACCCTGTTTAACATCTTGAAGAACTGTTACACTGTTTTCCGAAGTGGCTTCACCATTTTACATTCCCAATAACAGGGCATAAAAGCTCTGATTTCTCCAAATCTTTGTCAGCGATTCATAGTACGTTTTGTCCACATCCTAGTGAAGTGAAGTCTCATTGTAATTTGATTGAATTTTCCTATGACTAATGACGTTGAACAGTTTTTCTTGTGTTACTGGCCATTTGAATATCTTCTTTGAAGAACTGTATACTCAAATGCTTTGTACCTTCTTAAATTGAGTTAATTGTCTTTTTGTTTATGAGTTGTATGGATTCTTTATATATTCTGGACACAAGTCTCTTATCTGAAAAATGATACTCAAATATATTCTCTAATTCTACAGGTTGTCTTTTCACTTACTTACAGTATTTTCAACAAAGTAAAAATTTAAAGCTGGATACAGTAAAATGTTCATTTGTCACTTGTATTTTTGATATGATTATCTAAGATTTTGTGACTACTGCAAGCCAGTAAATATTTATGCCCATATTTTCTTCTAATAGTTTCATGGGGTTTATCTATTATATGTGAGTTTATGATTCATTTTGAGATACTGTTTTATGCACAGTGTGAGATAGAGATCAAACATCATTCTTTTCCATGTGTACATTGACTTGTCTCAGCACCATTGTTGCAAAGACTGCACTTTCCCCAAATAAATTGTCTTGAGATTCTTGTTAAAATTATTAGCCATAAATGTAAGAGTTTATTTATAGACTCTCAATTATATTCTTAAATATGTATATTATGTTTATGTCAGTACATCAGTGTCTTGATTATTGGAGCTTTGTTGTAAGTTTTGAAATCAAGATATGTGCCTTCCAAATCCCAGTGGGTCATAGTGTATAATCCTTTTTATATGTTGATATATCAGTTTGCTAGTATTTCACTGAGAAATTTTGTGTCTGTATGCATAAAAAATCTTAGACTCCAGCTTTTTTTTTTCTGAGACATTATTGTCTGTTTTTAGTATTAGAGAATTTCTGACTCCATAGAGTGAGTTGGGAAATATTCCCTATCTTTTTTTTTTGGATGATTTGGTAAAAGATTGGTATTATTCTTTGAAAGTCTGGTAGAATTCAACAGTAAAGCCTTCTAAATCTGGATTTTTCTTTGTGAGAAACTTTTAATTATGAATTTAATTTCTTTACTTGCTATAGATCTATCTATATTTTCTAGTTCTTTTTAAATAATTTTCCTTAATTCATTTCTTTATAGAATTTGTCCATTTTAACTATTATCTTGTTTTTTGCATACATACTGTTGTCAACAGCATTCGCTAACGATCTTTATAATTTCTGTAAAGTTCATACCTATGCCCCTATCTTCAGCTTAATTTTAAGAATTTCACCTCATTTCTCTCTCTTGTTTCCCTTGGTCAACTGAACTAAAGATCTGCTAATATTCTTTATCAATATTTATTTCCACTTTATGCATTAGTATTACTTTCTTTCTGCTTTCTTTGGGCTTAGTTTCCTCTTTTTCTTGTTTTTTTTTTTTTTTTAAGTAAGAGTGTTATTGATTTGACATCTTTCTTCTTTTCGAATACAGATATTTACAGCTAAAAATATGCCTCTGAATGCTGCTTTAGCTTCATCCAATATGATTTCATATGTTTTATTTTTATTTACTTCAAAGTATTTTCTTATTTCCTTTGTGATTTCTTTTTTGGCACATTGGTTATTTAATAGTGTGTCTTTTAATTTCTTCATATTTATGAATTTATGAAATAACACATGTTTTAAAGAATTTCTATTTGTAATTGCATTATGGTCAAGGGACATATTTTATACTTCAATTCTTTAAAAATTATTGTTAGTTTTTTTATAGCCTAGCATACAACCTGTCTTGGAGAGGCTCCTTGTGTGCTTGGTAAGAATATACATTCTGCTGCTGTTGAGTAGAGTGTTTGATAGACTCCTGTGAAGTCTAGCTATTTTATGGTGCTGTTCAAGTGTTTTGTTGATCTTCTACCTAGTTGTTTCTTTCCATTAATGAAAGAGAAATATTAAAATCTTTGTTATTGTTAAGTTATCTATTATTCCCTTCAATTACACCCATTTTTCCTTCATGGATTCTGGAGTTCTTCTTATAGATATATGTAGATTTACAAACGTTGTATCTTCTTGGCAGATTGATCCTTTTACCATTTAGAGATATGCCTCTTTATCTTTAGTAACTTTTTGTTTTAAAATCTGTTTTATTTCGATATTTACCTGGCCACTCTAGCTCTCCTTTATAATTACTGGTTGTATGGCATATCATTTTCCATTATTTTACTTTCAACCTATTAGTATTTTTAATGTAAAATATGTCTCTTATAGATAGCATAATGTTGGATTTCTTTTTTTAATGGGAGGAGGGCCAGTTAGCCAATCTATTTTTGTCTTCAGTTGAGTTGTTTAATCCATTAACATTTAATATTGCTGATAAGGTTGGATTTACATCTAACACTTTTTGTTTGTTTGTTTTCTACATGTTTCATGGCATTTCTGTTGCTCTATTTCTCTTCTATTGCCTTCTTTTTATTAAGTGGATATTCTCTAGTATAACGTTCAATTTTTTCCATAATTTATTAAAATTTATTTTTTAAGTTTTCTTTATTCTTAGTGGGTGTTGTATGGCTTACAATATATATCTTAACTAATCAGAGTCAACCTCAAATTTATACTGAATTAATTCTTGTAAAAATAAGAAGTTTAATTCCATAGATCTCCAGTCCCTTTCCCCTCTTTTTGGTACTATTATTTTATATATATTATATTAAATATTAAAAATAGAATTATATTTATATACAATAACTATACTATATATAATACATATATTAGCTCAATGACTCTTGAATAGCACAGGTTTGAATTGCATGGGTCCATTTATACATTTTTTTTCCAAAAAGTATACTGGAAACTTTTTTACAGATTTGCAACAGTTTGAGAAAATTCACAGATGAACCACAATGGCCTAGAAATATTTTAAAATATTATTTAATTTAGATGTCATGAGTGTATAAAATACATGTAGATATTAGTATATATTAACATAGGCATCAGGTAAGTGATATATAATATAAAATTAATTATGTGTTAATTTTCTTACTTCTTATATCTTTGTCTCCAAAGAATTAGATTATCATATAGTATGTCTTTCTTATAATTGGAGAAGCTGTGAGTCTATTATCACAGGTAAATGTTTATTTTAAAATGTATTTTTAATAGTGTATTACAAATATAAGTGTAATTCTGTATGCCATAAAAAAGTTTATAATTCTTTCATTAGTCTATAGGCAAGCCACTGTGAAGAAATCCAATTGACTACACTAAGCAACTATAAAGCAACCATATTGCTGTTTCTTCATTATCGATGCATAAACTTCATATACCTGTAAGTATTTATGAACTTCCTCTACACATTATCTTTTCATTTTTCATGTCTAGTGTTAGTAATATGTATACTATTTATAGTGCTTTATATCATATAAGGCAACATTGACTCAGGTACTGACAAAGACTCATCTTGTAAACAGACATAAACATACAGTATTGATAAACACAGTACAGTGCTATAAATGTATTTTCTCCTCCTTATGATTTTCTTACTACATTCTTTTCTCAAGCTTACTTTATTGCATAAATACAATACAAAATACACAACTTACAAAATACGTGTTAATCAACTATGTATGTTATCAGTAAGACTTCCGGTGAACAGTAGGCTTTTCATAGTTAAGTTATTGGGATCCAAATTTATAGATGGATTTTCAACTGCTTGGGGGCTTGGCACAGTTAACTGCTGCATTTTTCAAGGGCCAATTATATATACAAAATTTATAAAATTTAAACCCAATAATGCATTGTTAAAATTATTAATTTATATACTTGCTATAGATTGAATGATTTTATCCACCCCCCTCCCCCAAATTCACGTGTTGAAATCTTAATCCTCAATGTGATGATATTTGGATATGAGGCATTTTGGAGGTAATTAGATTTTGAGGATGGAGTCCTCGTGATTGAATTAATATAAGAGACACAAAAGAGCTTGCTTACTTTTTCTCTGTTTTCTGCCATGTGAAGATACAATGAGATTTCCATCTGCAAGCCAGGAAGCAGGCTCTCACTAGACACCAGATATACTAGCATTTTAATTTTGGACTTCTTTGTCCCCTGAAATATGAGAAATAAATATTTGGCTTTTAAGTAACTCAGTCTATGGCAATTTGTTACAATAGTCCAAACCAACTAAAATAATAATCATGTATCATTTTTATTATATAAGTTACAAGAGTACAATATAATCATTCATAATTCTTATAGGTCACACTGCATTTATAGTTATTGTAATATATTGGCTATATTTCCTGTGTTGTACAGTATATTTTTGTAACTTATTTTATACCTAATCATTTGTACCTTTTAGTTCTCTGCCCCTGTATTTCCCCCTCCCACCTTCCTTCTCCCCACTGATAACCACTCGTTTGTTCTCTATATCTGTAAGTATGCTTCTTTTTTTGGTATATTCACTAGTTTGTTGTATTTTTTAGATTCTACACGTAGGTGTTGTAATACAATAATTCTCTTTCTTTATCTGACTTATTTCATTTAGCATAATGCCCTCCAAGTTTTTCCACATTGCTGCAAATGATAAAAATGTCATTCTTTTTATGGCTGAGTAGTATTCCATTGTAATGTGTGTGTGTGTGTATACACACACAGAGAGACACACACATATATATTATTGTGATATACGTATATGTAAAGATACATACATCTTCTTTATCCATTTATCTGTTGATAGGCACTTAGGTGGCTTCCATATCATGGTAAATGGAAATAATACTGCTATGAACATTGGGTAAATGTACTTTTTCATATTATGTTGGTTTGTTTATTTTTGATATATATCCAAGAGTGGAATTGCTGGCTCATATGATAATTCTATTTTTGGTTTTCTTGAGAACCCTCCATACTGTTTTCCACAGTGGCTGCAACAATTTTGATTCTCACCAACAGCATATGAGGGTTCCCTTGTCTCTACATCCTTGCCAACATTTGTTATTTGTGTTTCTTTTTGATGATAAGCATTCTGACAAGTGTGAAGTAATATCTCATTGTGGTTTTTATTTGCATTTATGTGATGATTATTGATGTTTTAGCATATTTTCATGTGCCTCTTCACCATCTGTATGTATTCTTTGGGAAAAAATGTTTATTCAGTTTTACTGCCTATTTTTAAATTAGGTTGTACTCTTGCTTTTGATGTTGAATTATATGAGCTCTTTACATATTTTGGGTATTACACCCTTACCAGTCACATCACTTGCAGACATTGTTTCCCATTGTGTAGCTTGTCTTTTTATGTTGCAGGTGGTTTCCTTCACTGTACAAAAACTTTTAAGAATAATTAGGTCTCATTTGTTTATTTTTACTCTTATTTCCTTTGATTTAGGAGACAGATCCAAAAAATAGTGCTGTGATTTGTGTGAAAGAGTGTTCTGCCTATGTTTTCCTTTTGAAAAGTCTTACACTTAGGTCTCTAACCCAATTTGAGTTTATTTTTGTATATGGTGTTAGAGAGTGTTCTAATTTTATTATTTAACATGTAGCTGTCCAGTTTCCCTTATGTATCTTTTAATAATGCTGAGAGAATAAATGAAGCCAAGTTAGTTTTGTGGAGTTTGTTATATTAAAGTTCTTATTCCCCCATTCTGATTCTCTTCATTTATCCCTGTGGATCTATGTTAACAACTGATTTTGTTTTCTTACTCCCATCCAATTTTCCCCCACCCATCTCCTTTGTCTTGTTGTCAAATATACTATAGAATTATTAATGCAATTATGTGTCTATCATTTTAGGCAATTCATTTTTGAAATCAGGAGAAGTGTCAGGAGAAGTAAGAAGAAGAAATATGCAATTATATGGCATTTTGTAATTACATACATACTTAATTTTATTGGCACTCTTTCCTTTTGTGGCTTGAATTATTGTCACTTGCTTTTACTTTTTAATTTTTTCCCTATTTTTACTTTTTAACCACCTTTATTGTGGTATGGCTACTATACAGTAAACTATACATATTTCAGATGTACAATTTGATGAATGTTGATAAATATATAGCAGTGAAACTAACAATACAATCAAGACAGCTAACATTTCCATCACTCCCAAAGGGGTGCACATTTTGAATTCCCAATTTTTCCCTTCCCAACCCTTTATCCCCTGATAACCATAAGTATTTGTTTCTCTATATCTGTGACTCTGTTTCTATTTGGTAGATAAGTTCATTTGTGTTTTTTTATTTTTTGTTTTTTGTTTTGCTTTCACATATAAGCAGTATCACATGTGGTATTTTTCTTCCTCATTCTGATTTACTTCACTTAGAATGACAATCTCCAGGTCCATTCATATTGCTGCAAATGGCATTGATCACTTTTTATGTCTGAGTAGTATTCCATTGTGTGTGTGTGTGTAATATATATATAATCACATCTTCTTTATCCAGTCATCTGTTGATGGACATTGGGGTTGTTCCCGTGTTGGGGCTATAGTAAATAGATCTGCTGTGAACACTGGGGAGCATGTGTCTTTTCAGGTTGTATTTTCCTCCAGCTATATGTCCAAAAGTGAGATTGCTGGATTCTATAGTAAGTCTATTTTTAGTTTTTTGAGGAATCTTCACACTGTCCTCCATACTGGCTGCACCAATCTGCATTTCCATCAGCAGTGTAAGAGGGTTCCTTTTCCTCCACAGCCTCTCCAGCATTTATCATTTGTGGACTTTTTAATGATGGCCATTGTGACTGGTGTGAGGTGATATCTCATTGTAGTTTTGATTTGCATTTCTCTAGCAGTTAGTGACGCTGAGCATCTTTTCATGCTCAACCATTTGTATGGCCATCTGTGTGTCTTCTGTGGAAAGATGTCTATTTAGGTCTTCTACTCATTTTTCCATTGGGTTGCTTCTTTTTTTGATATTAAGGTGTATGACCTGTTTGCAGATCTGAAAATTAGTCCCTTGTCACAAATATCTTCTCCCATTCTGTGGGTCTTTTTTCATTTTGTTGATGGTATCCTTAAATGTGCAAAAGCTTTTAAGTTTAATTAGATGCTCTTTGTTTACTTTTCCTTTTATGTCCATTCCTCTAGAATCTGATTCTAAAAACCTATTTCTGTGATTTATGTCAAGGAGTGTTCTGCCTGTTTTTCTCTAGGAAATTTTTAGTATCTGGTCTCAAATTTAAGTCTTTAATCAATTTTGAGTTTATTTTTGTACATGGTTAGGGAATGTTCTAATTTCAGTCTTTTACATGCAGCTGTCCAGCTTTCCCAGCACGACTTATTGAAGAGACAGTCTTTTCTCCATTGTATATTCTTGCCTCCTTTGTCATAGATTAATTGACCATAGGTGCGTGGGTTTATTTCTGGCCTTTCTATCCTGTTCCATTGATCTATGTGTCTGTTTTGTGCCATACCATACTGTTTTGATTACTGTAGCTTTGTAATATAGTTTGAAGTCAAAGAGCATAATTTCTCCAGCTCTGTTCTCCTTTTTCAAGACTGTTTTGGCTATTTGGAGTCATTTGTGTTTCCGGACAATTCTGAACATTTTTGCTCCAACTGTGTGAAAAATGTCATTAATAATATGATAGTGATTGCACTGAATCTATATATTGCCTTGGGTAGTATGCTTATGTTAGCAATATTGATTCTTCCAATCCAAGAACACTGTATATCTTTTCATCTTTTGATGTCATCTTCAATTTCTTTCTTCAGTGTCTTATAGTTGTCAGAACTATGCCTCCTTGGATAGGCTTATTCCTAGGTATTTCATTCTTTTTGGTGTGATGATAAATAGGATTGTTTCCTTAATTTCTTTTTCTGCTGTCTTGTTAGTGTATAAAAATGCAACTGATTTCTGTATATTAATTTTGTATTCTGCAACTTTACCAAATTCATTGATGAGCTCTAGTAGTTTTCCGGTTGCTTCTTTAAGGTCTTCCATGCATAGTATCATGTCAGCCTTGAACAGTGACAGTTTTATTTTATTTTTTTCTTTTTTAGATCTGGATTCCTTTTATTTCTTTTTCTCCTCTGATTGCTATGGCTAGGACTTCCAAAACTATGTTGAATAAAAGTAGCAAGAGTGAGCATCGTTGTCTTTTTCCTGACCTTAGAGGAAACACTTTCAGCTTTTGACCATTATGATGTTAGCTATGGGTCTGTCATATATGGCCTTTATTATATTGGGGTATATTACCTCTATCCCACTTTCTGGAGAGTTTTCATCATAAATCGATGTTGAATTTTATCAAATGCTTTTTCCACATCTATTGAAATGATCATATGTTTTCTGTTCGTCAGTTTGTTAACATGGTGTGTCACATTAATGTGAGGAAAACTCCTTGCACCCCCGGGATAAACCCTATTTGACCATGGGGTAGGATGCTTTTAATGCATTGCTGGTGTCAATTTGCCAGCATTTTGTTGAGGATTTTTAAATTTATATTCATAAGTGATATTGGCCTGCAATTTTCTTTTTGTGTGCGTGATATATTTGGTTTTGTTGTAAGGGTGATGTTTACCTCATAGAATGGGTTTGGAAGTGCTCCTTCCTCTGCAATTTTTTGGAATAGTTTCAGAGGGATAGGAGTTACTTCTTCCCTAAATATTTGGTAGAATTCACCTGTGAAGTCATCTGGTCCTGGACTTTTGTTTGTTGGGAGTTTTTAAATTACCAATTCAATTTTGATTTCTCCATCAAATCTGTAGGAGAGCCTTGCTGGATAGAGCATTGTTGGTTGTAAGTTTTTCCCTTTCATCATTTTAAATGTATCACACCACTTCCTTCTAGCCTGTGGAGTTTCTGCTGAGTAATCAGCTGAGAACCTTAAGGGAGTTCCCTTGTATGTTATGTGTTGCTTTTCTCTTGCTGAGTATAGTATTTTCTCCTTATCCTTAATCTATGTCAATTTGGGTTAATCTTGTGTGGAATTCTCTGAGCTTCCTGGACTTGGGTGACATTTTTTCCCCACAAGTTAGAGAAGTTTTCAGCTATTATCTCATCAAATATTTTCTCAGGTCCTTTCTCTCTTCTTTTCCTGGTACCCTTATAATGTAAATATTAGTGTACTTCATGTTGTCCCAGAGTTCTCTTAAACTATTCATTTTTTCTTTCTCTCTCTCTCTTTTCTTTTTTTTTTTGTTCTGTTCTGTTGTAGTGATTTCCACTAATCTGTATTCTAGCTTATTGATCTGCTCTTCTCCCTCATTTTTAGTCTTTTCTTGGTTCCTTCTAGTCTATTTTTCACTTCAGCAGTTGTATTCTTCAACTCTGTTTGGATATTCTTTATGTTTTCTAACTCTTTACTAAAAACTACCCTCTGTGTATCTATACTCCTCCTGAGTTCCCTGAACATCTTCTCCATCATTATTCTAAACTCTTACTTGGCTAGATTGCCTGTCTCTTTAACACTTATTTTTTCTTCTGGGATTTTATCTTGTGCCTTGGCCTGGGAAATATTCCTCTGCTGCCTCATATTGTCTAACTTTCTATTTGTATTTTTAGGTAAGTCAGTTTCATTTCTTGACCTTGAAGAAGTGGCCCTTTTTGGGAGAAACCCTATGCATCCTAGCAGTACACGTCTCTCTTGTCATCCAAGGACCAGGGTCCAGCTGGGCCCTAGGTAGAGTCTGGCTTGTGTTTGCAGATTTCTCCCACAAATTTGGGATTGTTGTTTTCTTATTTCTGGTATGTGTTCCCTGGTGGATAAAGCTGAACTACAGGCTTCTGTAGGTTTCCTGGCAGGAGGACATGGTGTCTGCTCACTGCTAGGTGGAGTTTAGTTCTGGCTTTTGGATGGATAGGGCCATGCTTAGTTGCATGTCTAAAGGTGGCTGTGCACTCAGGAATACTGCTGATAGGTGGGGCTGAGTTCCTACCCAGTTTGTTGTTGGGCCTGAGGCTTCGGAACACTTAAGCCTTCCAGCTGTTGGTTGGGGCTAGGTCTTGGTGTTAATGATTTAAGCAAGATGTCAGTCTTCTAGAAAATTCGTGTAGTTGAACACTCCCCAAATATCTGCCACCAGCTTTTGTGTCCCCAAGGTGAGCCATAGCCACCCCTTTTCTCAGAAGACCTTTCAAATTGAGCAGGCAGGTCTGGCCCAGTTTCCTACGAAGTCACTGCCTGTGCCCTTGGACATGGTCCATGTGAAATTCTTTGTTCATGTCTCAAGAGAGTGAAGTCTCTTTTTTCCCCATTCCTGTGGAGCTCCTGGAGATGAGCTCTGCTAGCCTTGAAAACCAGATACTCTGGTGTTTCCGTCTTCCAATGCCAAAACCCTGGACTGGGGAGCCTTATGTGGGGCTCAGAACTCTCACTCCTGTGGAAGGGCCTCTGTAACTTAATTATTCTTCAGCTCATGGGCAGCCTATCCAGGGGCTATGGGGCCTGATTGTATCATGAGCACACCCCTCCTACCATCCCACTAAGACTCCCTCTTTATGCTTCCAGTTGAAGAGGGGTTTTTTTTGCTAGGTTTTAGTCTTTTTCTTCCCTGATGGTTGTTTAGTAGTCAGTTGTGCTTTTGTTGTAGTTGTGAGGACAGGTGAGCTGGTGGTCCTACTATTCCACCATCTTGACTGGAAATCTCTGTCCTTTATTTATTTATTTATTTATTATTTATTTATTTATTTTCTATTGTAAACTTTCTGTTAGCAATTTTTGCTTTAATATATGGAATACATTAATACCTCGCATGACATATATGAAGCCAAATTACACTAACTTAGTTGTTTACAGCCTCAAATCTTACTCCCAGTACACATTCCAATAAATTTATTCTGTAAAAGCAATACTTTTTTTTGTTTTTGATTTTGTTTTATTACAGTAAACTTTTCAACTACAAACCTCGAATACATGAAAGATAATCCAAGGACAAGCATGACAGGACTGATAAAACCCAACTGACTAAACGTGTTCTCACAATATGAACTGGCATAAAAATAAGTAAAATTCTCTATTATCACAATAGCAACAGTAATGTACACAGAATAATGGTTTGTGGGTGAATATTAACTATTCTAACTCTAATTCCAAAAGAAAACAGTTCATTTAAAAGTCTATTTTAAAAGTCAACACTCTGTCTGATTTCCCATAGGGCTACTGTTGATTCCAGCTTCAAAATGTAAAGTATCCACCTTGAGTGATTAGCTCAGCTTGTCTTGGCATGGGGAAAAAAAATCATCACCTTTATTTTGGAGTAACACAAAATGACTCACTAACTTCACATATAGAAACTGAGTCTGTGTGCGTAAGGACATGAGTTTGGAGAAGTATGAGCGGTCAACTAGCTATTTCTAATACGGAGTAGATATTTTACAGTATGATTAAACTTTACACATGGCCTCAAAACTGAAGGACAATTTTAAGTTTATCTTCAATATGCCAACGTTATATATCTAGGAATTGGTTCCTGGGTTCTGTCACAGAGAATAAATCCCTTAAGCATGATGTTGAGTGGTCATTTCAAAAAGAATGCTAATTCGTATTTAACTGAGTGTTTGGTGATGGCGGAATAAAGGCAGGGCTGATGAATGTAACTGCCTTGATAAAGAGTCCTAGACATGTACAAGCTTGTGCAAAAATCTTGATAATACTTAATAGTTAAGGGCAACTTCATGCAACCAAATAATATGAAATTAAATCAATAATTTTTAAAAAAGGCTAAAATGTCTTTCTTTCCCCCAAACACAACGGAGAGGAATGTGAATAATGACATACAAACTGGGGTTCTGTCAATGACAACGAAGACTATGTGTTGCTTCATAGCAAATCCAAGAATATTAGACAACCAAACGTATAACCTTCTTGTGGCTTTCTTTACATGCAGCATTCCTTGTGGTAGTTAGGTCCCTTCACTGGTTTTCTGCAAGTCTAAAGTGTTTCTCGTGTCATCGCCAGCATCTCCACCCTCAGAGCTGCTTTTATTTTCCTCTTTGCAGTCCTTGTCATCTTCATATGCTGGAGATTTCCAGGATTGTTTAGAGAATTTCTTTGAAGTATATGACTTCTTCCGTTTTGACCCTGGTTTTTCACTCTTTCTTTTGTTTTGTCCATCTTCTACTCTATCACCTTCTTCCTCACGGCCTGCAGCTGCGGGATCCCGCCTTCTCCTCAGTTTCTGAGGAGCTCTGGTGCTGAACTGCCTGATGTGCAGGAAACTCTACTCCTGGGCTGTTTTCTATTTCCCATAACCCCTCATTAAACCCTTTCCATTTGTTTGACTTTGCAAACTTGCCTTAGTTTTTCTTATAAGGGAAAAGGTCTTTGGGATCTAGAAATGGGAGTTTCATGGGTGCCAAAAAAATAAGAGGATACTTATTTGCCGGAGGCCTCACAGCTCCCTCTGGGAGTTCATCAATCCGGGCGGCCAGTGCGGGTAGCCCTTCATCTTGGTGAAGACCAGGTCGCACGCCTCTTCCTCGCGGGGCCGCGGACGTGCCTCCCCGGCCGCTCCCCTTCTGGGTCGTCTTTGGGAGCCGCGAAGATGCTGGGAGTCCCCCCACCCCCGTCTCTCCCCGCCTCCCCCCACCTCGTCCGCGGACTGCGCCGCGCTCCCCGCCGGCCTGGAGCCGGCTAGCGGGCAGACAAGCGGCCGCTTGGACGAGGGGAAGCGGCGAGGCGGAGGCTGAGGTCGGGGGGGGGGGGGCGGGGGGGGGGCGCGGCAAGCCCGGCAGATCGCCACCTGGCAGCAGGGACGGGAGCCCCCGGCCGCTCGGCTCTCGCTCTCGCCCGCCGCCTCCGCCGCCGCCGCGCGCTTGCTGCTCACAGGCGCCACCGCCTGCCTCCCTCCCGGGCTCCCGGGCTCCACCGAGTTCCCCTTTCCTCTTTTTAAGTTAGCAGTTTTATTTATTTTTCCACAGGACTTTGGTATCATTCATGCTTTCCAAACTCTTCCAAGATTTCTAACAGTAGTTTCTGAGATCACTTGCTTTTAGACTGAAGCGCTTCCATTAGCATTTCTTTTAAGATAAGTCTGCTAGCAATAAATTCTACTTTTTGTTTGTTTTATAAGTTTGGAATGTATTTATTTTTTTTTATTTTTGAAATATGGTTTTGTTGGATTTAAGATTCTTGGTTGAGAGTTTTTAAAGTTTTGCATATGTTTTCCCACTGCCTCCTTGTCTAATGATGTGTGAACTGTTAATCTGAATGGGGTTTCCCCCATATGGAATACAAATTCAACTGTAGCCTGTAGGTGGATCAAAAATAGATGAGAACCTAGGGAAGCAATTAGTATTAAAAAAAAAAAGTTGGGAGAGGGTTGTGGGTTAAATATATGTAGGAAAAATGGGCTTAATCTGGTAGCAGAAAAACCGTATCATCCTCATTTCTTGGTGCTATATTCTAAATTAGAAAAAATTGAAAATCACTGCAGAGGTATTTCTTTTTTTTTTTTTCTCACAATCATCTGTCTTTAGTTTTATTTCAAAAGAGATAGCTATGCAAAATGCTTTTTATGCTTATTTTTCTATCCAAAGTAAGAGTCTTAATTGACTGTTGCTTCTAAACTAACTTCTTACTGATATTCTTAGACAATCCTTGGAGAAATAAAATTTTCATCACATATTTGTTATTATAGAAAAATCATTATAGTTCTAATTAGTATATAAATGGTTTTCAAAGTCGCCTTCTTTATAATACAAAATAATTTACTTTTCCAATGAAAATTTTTATTTCAGAAAATATCAAACTGATTAGATTTTTGAAAGTCTTGAACATTATGGCAGCATCTGTATTTTCCTCTTCCTCACAGGAGACAAAGGGAAGAAGAAATAAAGTGGGTGACAGAGCTCGCTCTTACTTGCATTCTTCTGTGAATGTAACTATAGTCCTTTCTTTCCCCAAGTCTTTGATCTTGTCTCCTCTTTCTTCTTCTTTTTTAAAATTGATTGGCTGGTTAATTATTCAGTGTATTTATGTCAAAATAATTGTTCCTTAACAGGAGGGGAAAGAGGAGAATGAAACCATTTATTCATATAACAAGAACTTATGAAACAAGTTTAATAAAATTTTAGTAAAAGTCCAATATGATTTTTAAAGATGACTATCAGCATTATTCGAAAATACTGAGTATGAACACACGTCTATCAATCATCACTTTAAATGTCAATGGACTAAATGTTCCAATGAAAAGACACAGAATGGCAGACTGGATAATGAAACAAGAACTAACAACGTGCTCCCTACAAGAAACCTACTTTAAAGTAAAGGACATTCATAGAGTGAAAGTGAGAGGATGGAAAAAGACATTTCCTGCAAAATGGAAAAGACAAGAAAGTGAGGGTAGCACTACTCATATCAGACAAAATAGACTTTAAAACAAAGGCCATAAAAAAAGATAAAGGACACTATATAATGATCAAAGGAGCAATACAAAATGAGGATATTACACTTATTAACATATTTGCACCCAATATAGGAACGCCGAAATGTATAAAACAGATACTAACAGACAAACGGAGAAATTGATGGGAATGCAATGATAGTAGGAGACTTTAACACCCCATTCACATCATTGGACAGATATTCCAGACATAAAATCAATAAGGCAATTGAGATACTAAATTACACAATAGAGCAGTTAGACTAAATGGATATTTTCAGGACATTACATCCCCCCAAAACAAAATATACATTCTTTTCAAATGCACATGGAACATTCTCTGGGATAGATCACATACTTGGACACAAAAGAAGCCTCAACAAATTTAAGAGGATAGAAATTATTTCAAGCATATTTTCTGACCACAATGGCATGAAAATAAAAATCAACCACAGAATGAAAAACGAGGGGAAAAAAGACTACATGGAGACTAAACAACATGTTACTAAAAAAAAAAAAAAAATTAAGTCAATGATGAAATCAAAAAGGAAATTTAAAAAAATACCTTGAGATAAATGAGAATGAAAACACAACCACTAAAATTGCATGGGATGCAGCAAAATCAGCCCTAAGATGTTCATAGCAATAGGGTTCTTACACAAAAAACAAGAACAAGCTCAAACCTACCACCTCAAAGAATTAGAAAAAGAACAATCAAACAAAACCCAAAGTCAGCAGAGAAAATAAATAATAACTATCAGGGAGGAAAGAAAGAAAACAGATTAAAAAATAGAAAAAAATTAATCAAAAAGAAGCTGTTTTTTTGAAAGAGTAAACAAAATTGACAAACCGCTGGCCAGGCCCACCAAGAAGAAAAGAAAGAGGACACAATAAGTAAAATAAATAAAATGTTGAGTATGGAAGGAGATAATTTAAGCAAGATGCATAAAAGCCAGACTATGTAGGTTCTCGTCAGCAATCTGAGGGGGTACTGCCTTTGCTTAAGAAAAGTGAGAAATAATGAAATAGTTTTAAGTAAGGAAATAAAATAAGAATTACAATTGAAAAGATCACTCTGTTTGTACTATAGAGAATAGATTAAATAGGACAAGAATAAATGGGAATGTAAATATTCATGCTCCAGTTTCTTTGCATGACTGTACCATCAGCAAATATTGTGAGAACCACTACCATGGGCTAGATGTTAGCTGGCAATAGGGATCGAAGCTACTGTCCCTTTCTTCCAGTTGGGGATATTGATAAACATATTGTTTTAATATTTTCAGATCTCTAACCCAAGACTCTACAATGTACCTATTGTTATAGCTTGCATAGCTTGCTTTGCAGAAAAGATAATTATCATCTGAGTTAGAACTCACTCAGTTTCTCTTTTTATAGTAAACATTTGTATAATATATGTGTATATTTATTATATGTAATCTACTAGGTACCAAGCATTCTTCTACACATTGAAAATATATCCTTGAACTAAAGAAGAACCTGTTCTCCTGGACTTCATATTAAACTTCTACACATTAAGAAAAAAAGAAAGATAAAATAAATTATACAAATCAGTAATAAAATCAGATATCACAACTGATGTCACAGAAATACTAAGGATCATTAAAAAGCTGCTATAAAGAATTATACACCAACAAGTTAATAACCTAGTAGAAAAGGGTAAATTCTTAGAAATGTACAACCTACCTGACTGAATCATGAACAAATAGAAAATTTGAACAGATCGAATAGTAGCAAGAAGATTTAATTATTAATCAAAAACCTCATAACAAAGAAAAGTCCAGGACCAAATGACTTCACTGTTGAATTCTACAAAACAGTTAAAGAAGAATTCATATCAATCCTTTACAAAATCTTCTAAGAAGTAGAAGAGGTGGGAGCACTTTGCAATTTATTTTATGAGGCCAGCATTACTTTGATACCAAAATCAGACAAGAAAAGAAAATTATAGACCAAGATCCTGCTAAACATAGACTCAAAAATCCTCAACAAAATGTTGGCAAACTGAATTCATCAGTACATTAAAATGATCATACACCATGAGCATGTTGGATTTATTCCAGTCGTACAAGGGTCATCCACTATGTGCAAAATAATAAATGTAATACATGGCATTAATAAAATGAAAGTAAAAACTCTCAACCAAGAATCTTAAATCCAACAAAACCAGATGATAGTCTCTAAATAGAATTCTGTACAATTCTTAACTGTTATCCCCACAAATATTTGAAATATTATTCAAATATTATATTATAATCTCAAAGAATGGCCTCCATTCTCTCCCTCCCCTTCTCCTTCTGGAACTCTGACTAGATGGTTGTGTTTGGGGGAAAGAAAGACACAACCACCTACCACACCCTGCACCCTGCCCACCTTCAGGTGCTACCACCAACCTGAGGCGAGGGGTCTGCCTGTCCTCAACGGGAGTGCCTGGGGCACCCTAGGGTTCATCTGGACGAGAAAGAACCTGGCATCCCGGGGCAGTTGCACAGCCCGCTCTCTGTGGACACCATCAGGCCTGGTGACCAAGGACGGTTCCAAAAAGGAGGCGCACTGTGTGAGATGTTTGGTGGAACAGTGCTGCCCCGGCCGACCTCTCGCAGGAGGGTAGCTTCTGGATGTGCCACCAACGGTCAGCCAAGTACTCAGCTCTGAGAAGGGCCAGGGCCCATGGCCCCTACAGGAGCCAGGCCTGCCAGGAAGGGGGTGAGGTCTCCCCACTCCAGCTTCCCAGAGACGAGCCTGGTGACCGGGTCCCCCAAGGGCAGGACACGGCCTCGCTGGACAGAGCAAGAGGGACACTGGCAAAACAGGACAGTGGCCACAGCCAGCCTGTCCTGTGGCCAGCGGCCTGAGACACCTTCAGCAGGAGCTCCCCTGCACTGGGCGGTGGGGTGAGAGGTGAGCCCCAGGAGGAGGGAGCCCGACAGCCTGGCGTCCCGGCCCGAGACCCCTGGGCCTCTCCTGTCTTGTCCCTGGATGGGGAGGGGCAGGCCCCACTGCCGGGTGGTGGCAGGGGAGGGGGGGCGCGCTACAGCCAGAGGTCACGCCAGGCCTGGCTTGGGAAGCTGTGCATCCTTTCTAAACGTCTGGCGCCCATGAACTTTCTGCGCTGTTTATCTTTGGTTTGGGTTTTTTGTTGGGAGACTCTGGCTTGTCATGTTTTGGGTTGTGGAGACAATAAAGCATCCTTTACCATTCCATAGCTCTCTGGGAATCGCTCTATGTTGCAGCCCCTCCCCTGGTGACTCCACAGCCTGGCCGCCCTCCACACCCTCCCAGCCCCAGGCCCCAGCTCTCCCCCCACCACACCCATCCCTGGGGTTCCCTGGGGGCGCGGAGTCAGCAGCAAGTCTCAGGAGTCGGACGCCTGGTCAGCACGGCTGCTGTAACACGCAGCACAGTCGGGTTGGAACCACAGAAATTATTGTCCTCCCGTCCTGGAGCAGCACGTCCCAGGTCGAGGAGCGTGAAGGCCACTGTGCCCACCGGCTGCCAAGGGTGCAGGGACGGAGTCAGGACTCTGGTCCTCCCAGGGAGGCCAGACCCTGAGCTCCAGTCCCTCCTGGTGGTTCCATCTCAAAGGAATAGTCTCAGGTCCCGGGTTGTAGGAGACACAGCACTCCCCAGAGGGCAGACACAGGAGCCACAGCTGTCTGCCCTTCACAGGAAACACTCCAGGAAACGGAGGCCAGCGCCTGGTTGGGGCTGGCTCTGCTGGGCGATCGAGGCCAGCACTTCAGGGGAGCTCAGTCACCCACGGGACGCGGCCCTGGGCGGCTGGACATTGTCCAAGTGTCTGTGTGAGCTTTTCAGTGATGTCAGGGCAGAGGGGGCGAAATCAATGTGCCGAGTCTGTGGCTCCACGGCCCCAGGGGAGGCCAGCAGGACAGGCTCCTGGAGGGGAGCTGGGACCAGCACTGAGTGTCTATCAGTAAAGCCACAGCACCCTAGGGCCATTGGAAATGGCCATTCCAGCTTCCTGTGGGGGACAGCCAGACAGACAGACAGACACAGAGACAGAGGAAGACAAGAGAATTTTATGTAGGAAAGGGACAGCTCTCTCCAGTGGGCTCTACACAAAAGAGGGTGAGGCCATGGGGCAGGCAGCTGGGTCCAGGGGCATCGCCGGCCCTCAGGGACCCTTCCAGGCATGAGGACACTGGGCACCCTCTGCCTCCAGGGCTCTATCGGGGCTCCGGAAACCATCCTGGGGGTCTCCCCCACTCGCAATCTCCCTCACACGGAACACCTAACCAACAAGCTGAACCTGCTAATGGTCCCTGCAGCCTGCCCGGCCCCAGGCCCTGCCCCTCACCTCCATCCCCTGGACCACAGATCTGCCTCCAGCCAGACATTCCCATGGGGACACCAGGATGGTCGATACCAGGGCTGGCCCCACGGGTCCTTGAGGAACACCAGTCCCAGAACAGCTGCCCCCACCAGGCCTGAGGGCCCCGTCCTGACCCTGGGGCAACACCAGGCCACAGCACGTCCCCCATGCACAACCCCTCCTGGGCCCCTGGAAGCGAAGTGGCCGACGCCTTCCCTTGAGCCCCTGTGTCAGCACCGGTGTGAGCCTGAGGTCAGCCTCCTGCTGCTCCTGACCCCTCGGGGCCCTGCCCCGGGCAAGACCTCCGACACACTCCTGTCCGTGTCTCACCTCTCCTGCCCGCACCCCCATCCACATCTTCACACACACACACACACAAACACACACACACACACATCGTGGGCTGCCACCCCACTGCGCTCCTGGGCCCCCACCAGGTCCCCCCTCCTCCCGCCCTCCAAGGGGAACATCTGCCAGTCTGAGCCTTGAATACCTGGATTGCTGTCCGTGTGTGGTGTCCGTGGATGTGGAGAAAAGAAACCCTTGTGCACTGTTGGTGAGGACATAAAATGGCATTACTGTTGTGCAAAACACGTTTGGAAGCCCCTCAGAGAAATTTCAGAAACAACTACCACACTTGCAGCAATCTCACTGCTTAGAATAACCCCGAGCGAACATACAACAGGTCTTAAAGAGGCACTTGAACACCCACTTCACAGCAGCTCCGTTGACAATACCTACCACGAGGCAGGAACTCGAGTGTCCTTCCGTGGATGGACAGATGAGCACGATGTGGGCTGAGCGTACAATGGAACAGTACTGCCCCTGAAGAAAGAAGAACATTGTGACGTGTGTGACAGCACGGGGGCACCTGGGGGACATCGGAACGCGTACCGTGAGCCAGGGGCAAGACGGTGAATCGTGTACGATTCCACTTGTGTGAGCGATTAGGAGTGGCCGCATTCCCAGAAAGAGGAAACACAGAAGTGGCTGCAGCCGGGGGAGAACGGGGGGTTGTTGTTTACGGGCATAGGGTTTCACACGTAAAGACGGGGAGAGTTATGGAGACACAGGTGGTCGTGATTGCACTGTATGAATGTATTTACTGTCCCCAAAACCCGGAGAGAGGTTTAACATGGTACACTTCCTTAGGGGCAAATCCTATTCTTTTACCACAATAAAAAAACCTTTTAAGCAGGAGAAATCTAACCCATTCAATAAAATCTGAACGCCTTCAGGAAGACCTGGAGCCTGTGTCTCTCCCTGTGGAAGAAACCGGTGGCAGCAGGATGGAGCTGCACACCTGCCTGGCCCAGGGCTGGACCCCCTGCGGAGGCCGGCGGGCGCCGGAGGAGCAGCTTCTCCACACTGACGGCGTGAGGGTGCAGGTCAGTGACAACGTGCACGGCTGTAGCACAGCCCCCCAGCCAAAGGACTGCTCCTTCAGTTTGCTCTCCAACAGGTGTAAACTTCTCTTCTGAACAACCCTAACCTAGAGACACACAAAGGGAAGGGAACGCTAAGAAAGCTGCTTATGGCTTAGCTAACCTGACGTAGAACAAGAACAGCACAACCCACTGCTTGTCGGCCACCGTGGACCACGTTAAGCTTCCCGATTAAAGACAGCAATACACTTTGTGTCTCCACCTAGTGCAGGGAAATTATCTCAGATATAATATAAAACTGCCAACCCTCCTCCAGGAAAGGCTTGAACTCCCATTGTCCATCTTACGTATCTTCGGCTGATGTTCATTTCTCGTGTTGATGAATAACCTCCGTCTTGGGTGTCCATGTTGTCTAAGTTTTTTTATTAGAGCAGTTAGTCCATTTATATTTAAAGTAATTACACAAATGAAAGTATTTACTTCTGTCATTTTTCTAATTGTTTTCCAAATATTGTACCTTTTTTGATTCTCAAATTTTCTATTACTCCCTTTTTGTGTTTAATTTTATTTTGCAGTGTGCCATTTTTGTTCTTTTAAAATTTCCATTTCTGTATTTTTTTTTTTTTTGGTATTTTATTAGTGGTTGTGTTAGGGATTACAATTGACCTCTTCAGTTTATTATGACTATATATGTGTGTGTGAATGCATGTGTGTGTATACATGTCTGTGTGTGCACATGTGTGCATATATGTTTATTTATAACAGCTAAAAATAAGGTGAATTTAAAGATACAAGTATAGATATATATACATATACATAATAAATAAACAGTACATCAATTTCCTCTGTAGTTCTGTATAGTAAGAGAGACATAAACCTATGCACGTGGGGACATGTCATTGTGGTAAACGTAGAGGAAGCATGAAAAGCACACTTAAGCCCAGACACAACTACACCAAGCTTTAGGAATCATAATGTGCTGCCATGCATTGTAGGTTAGTTAACCCATTCAACTATTTCATGAGGTAGGTATACTTTTGGTGTGGTTTTTGATAGTTGAGATAATTGATGCAAAATGCTTGAGGTTGCATAGGTAGTAAGTGATGACAGTGAATTTGAAATCCAGGTCTCTAAATACAGACTCTAAATCCTGTGATTTTTCCAGTATTTTATAAAATTTACCAACCAGTCAATTCTTAATTGTCCATATGCAAATTATTAATGTCAGTCTCATAGTCACCAGCTCATACATCAAAACTTTCTGGTATATTTTAATTTGTTTGTATGTCTTCACTTTAAATCAATGTATGTAACACTTTTGTGTTTGAAAAATTAGCAAAAATTACCAATTTTACATGATAGTATTTTGTGATGTTTCTTGTTCTGCTCACTTTATAAATCTAAATTGACTGTCATTGCTGTGTCTTGCATCTCAGGGATCACGTTTTCCTTCAGATCCACACTATGCAGAATTGATTCCAAGTCCTTGAAGCATAGCTGGATGTGAAATAAATGAAAGTCTGCCTAATACTCGGATTTAGGTCTATAAATTTAGATGGAAAAAATAAGCTGCCAGTTATCACAAGTATGTTCTAAATTATTTTGCTTGGAAAACAGTTCTCCTATTCCACAGAGTTTTCACAACTTCTATTTAAATGAGTTGAATGTAAGCCAGTCCTTTTCAGGTACATCTGAACATGAAAATGACCAAATTAAATCATTTTCTCTAAAGACTGACAAGAACTTGATTAAAAAAAAAAAGAATGATTAGCAAATCATAAACTCCATGCAAACACAATCTGCCTGTGAGAAGAGGTCTAAAGGGGCAAACGTGGAAAGTTAGGAGAAAAAAATATTATTTTGGAAGCCATTAAGATTTTATTCTAGGAGTATTTTTGCTGCAAGTCTAATACCATATTCATAATGAAATCCTCTGCTGTAATATTTTAATCATCAGCCATGTCTCTATTCTTTGATCTAACAAATTCCAGGATAATTGTCCTTATTATTCTAATGAGTTAGGCTTACAGTCCTTTCTGATTTTGCTTACATAATCCTATTAACCATTTCCAGATTAACTATTATTCATAAAATCATTTAATCTTTACCCTATTGACATGAAATCTATCTTAACATTGTTAGCTGTACAGTTCTCCAACCTCTCAGCTTTCGAGTTTCCCAAATATTATATTCATCAATGTTTTATTCACTTTCTCCTGTTTTAAGATACTTTTTTTGCTCTAGGTATTATATGACTTTAATATTTTAGATTTCTTTTTTTTTTCTTTTTTTGGTTCAGCAGAGAAATAGACAAGATCTGTATACCTACAAAGAGGGAGTTTTAATGCCCTTAAGTAAAAGAGACAAGTGCAGAGAGAATAGATTTCACAGATAGAAGAACGGGTAATGTTACAGAGCAAGACTAGGGAACTGGAACAACCCATGATTCCAGGGGCCCAGGGAAGGACATGAAACTGCCCACAGGCAATGTGGTTTGTGTGTGTGTGTGTGTGTGTGTGTGTGAGAGAGAGAAAGGGTGTGGGGGGAGAGAAGGAAAGATGAGATAGGGAGAAAAAATAGACAGGTGGGTAGATAGACTGATTAACTATAATATATTTCTATTTGTGCTTTTTAAGTGTAGTCAGTCTCAATGAACAACTTTTCACTGTTTGGTGAATTGAATGTGTAAAAAGATAATAATAAATGCACTAATAAGATAATTTAATCCTTCCTCCAAAAGAGAGGGCCTGCTAAGATGGTGGGGGTGGGGTTACTGCAGACAGGAAAGTCAGTATCATTTTGTGTTTATGCTTCCTATTGGAATAAAATAATTTTTCTCCAAAGATAGGCAAGCCTAATAATTCACTTTTTTAATAGTATTCTCAAACTGCCACAATACCTAATATTATCGAATGTCTTCTTGGTTCATAAAGAGCACGATTAATGTGGGCAAATCCACAGAGGATAATGTTTAAGTGTGCTGTGTCATCTGCTTGGCCTTTCCTTCTCAGTTAAGAGTGTCATAACATGCAATCTAGGCAAGTCATAAGAACGTCTTAATGAAATATGCATAGTTTTTAATTAGAAAGAATGGCATATGTATTTTTATGACATTCTTGAACTTTTAAATAATAGAAGAAAGTGGACTGAATCCACAACTTAAATTTTGTGCAGCACAATAGACAACAATACACAATGTATAAAAGACTCTACCATGGTGCTTTATTTACTTAATTAATAGCATGTAAAACTTAGATCGAATTAATTTCCACCAGCATCTTATTTAGATATGTGGTCCAACCTTAATGTAACATTAAATGATCTTAAACAATTTTCTGATGCTTTATAAAATTATTTCCAGCTAAAGAAATTCATACCTGGGTTCATATGATAGAAAATTGGAAAAGTGAACTTTTGTGTGTGGTTGTATAAAGAACATATTGATTGAATAATAATCAGTAATTAAGCATCTACCTCTAGATAGAAAAATTTCAAAATTCTTAAAATGAGAAACAAGGAAAATGCTTCTGCAAGTTTCTGCAATGTTTCCACTTAAAATATCATTTTAAAAATGCTTAAACATCCAAGTAACTTTATGTGCTATTGATTGTGTATCAAATATCAAAATACCTCTTTGGACAGGGATTTTATCTTTAAAATGTATATTCTTTCCAGGAAAACTATATTATTTGAAACTTCATAGTACTTAAAACACTTTCATGAGTTAATAAATAATTATTTTATTAATATGATTTTAAAAGTCAAAGAATAAATTACTAATATGCTTGAGTAATAATGATTAAATGACATTCCCTGGGTCAAAAAGATATAATGTAAAAGAAAAAGACTTGCCTTTTGAGTTAATACAATTTTTTAAGAATTAAACATTTTCATTCAATTACTGTGGGTAATTAAATTGCTCTCATTATTACAAAACATACACACAGATATTGCTTCAAAATATTTGTATTTGTGTGTTTGTGTGTGTGTTTAGCTAATAAATCATAAAGGAAGGAAATCTTAAGTTGAAGAAGAAAAGATACCTTTAAATGAAAAATAAATGAGATATCTATAGTTGCTTTTTTATTTTGAATCTTTTGAAAGGTTCAGGTCATTTTACAATCTTGAAAATAGGATACAATCAATAAAGCTTAAAAATCGCAAATGTATAAAGTTATAGAAATGTTTCTGGTATCAACTTTCCATCTTTCATTAGAAGAAGATATTGACAATAATGGATTATATGAAACAAGGTCTCTTAATATTGAGTTCTTTTGTATATAGTGCCAGGAGTGCTGAAAAGTGGGAGTAGATGGATTTTTGCTCTTGTTTTTTCCTTGCTATGACACCTGAGTCTCAGGAAAGATAGACTTTGAGTCCATTTGACTGTAGTGCATACGTTGACAGAAGGCAAGTTTGTTGTACTATTCAGTTAGGCAGATCAGCTGTTCACCGAGAACCTGGCACATAACAGACACAAAATAAGTTACAGTTAGACAGTGGAGTGAATAGATCTATGGGCTCTTTGGGTTACATTCAAGGCAATTCTAAAAAAGCTTTGGTGGCTGACTTATCAGTTTGTTCTCACCCTAGTACCAGAAATCCTAGGAAAAGTGTGGCTTAGGATCTCTTACCCTTTAGATTGAAGTTTGTACTGGAGTTGTCCTGGGAATGCCCTGGTTATTTTATTAGAGCCTGGAGGTCTTTTCCAAGATAATCATACTAAAGGAATACAGTGTTCTGAAGAAACTTTAGGGGATATATCTCTTTAAAAAATATCTACATATACATTATGTCTGAGTATATATCTACATGTATGCTTATATATGTTATATATGTATATAATATATATGAAAATATATAATTTGTTACAGGTATACCTTGTATACATTTAGATTTTGGAGTTGATTTGTATCTGCTTGAGACCATCTTTACTGTTATAAAGCTACAGAGATACAGGATTAGGAGCATTTGGAAGAGAACTGCCATTTAGGTGTCTTTGAGTCCTAAGAGGGGTTCTGAAAGATCTCTGGCTCACAGGAGATAATACTAGCTATATATTTAAAGAATAAATGGCCAGGTTCCTTTCTTTTCTCCTTCCTTTTTTTCCCTTTTATTTCTGCTTCTTTTCTTCCTTAATTTTACATACAGTACAGGTACAGAAGGAAACAACATGTACAAAACAAGAGTAAACGTTTTCTCATGTGTTTTTGGAGACTGTCGCTGTCTCCAGTTTTCTCATGTTTTGAGACTGTCGCTTCCAGTCTGTTCCTAAGGAAGCCCAGTCATCAGTAGGTACACCTTTATGCTTTTCTTTTTCTTTCTTTTCTTCTCTTCTTTCTTTCTTCTTTCTTCTTCTTTCTTCTTTCTTTCTTCTCTTTCTTTCTTTCTTCTTTCTTTCTTTCTTTCTTTCTTTCTTTCTTTCTTTTTCTTTCTTTCTTTCTTTTCTTTCTTTCTTTCTTTTCTTTCTTTCTTAATTTTTAACTTTCCTCATAGTTACCATGATAGTCTGCAAACTCCTGGCCCATAAACATATACATACATGGGCCAAGAATATTATGTATATATCTAATGAGCTGGATGAAGTTTTACTCTTTTGCTTGTATTTTCACCATTAAACTCCTTATATCCTAAACACTAACCCTTCACCCCAACCATATTCTTTTAATATTTACTCTTAACAAAGCAACAAATATAATAAATATTTTATTAAAAGTGGTTCTTTTGAGGGGCACAGGGAATGATCAATTTAATATAAAGTGAATGCTTTTAATTATGAGCATCAGAGTGTATTTTACATTGATTCATGACACCATGAAGATTAGTGAAAAAGGAAACATGTAATAAGCATATTGCTACAGGTATATGTAGATGGGGTTTAGAAGAGAATCACAGAAGAATTAAATTAATAATATAAAACAGGTCAAAAAAGGTAAATTGCCTTTGAAAATGCTCAAATTTTTAACATACCTTATTAAAAATCTAGTTAAGAATTTGACAGCTATCCAATTAATGTAAAAAATAAAAAGGAATGAGATAGGTACTTAAATATAAGATTCAAAGCAAAGAAAACAACTGAAATACACATTTTAATTGCTGGAGGGACAACATGGTATCTTAATAACACAATTCAAATCTTTGCCCAAGATACTCATTTTTTGCAACTTTGTGATTAATTTATATATCTGAGTTGTATAGTTGAGATTTGAAGCAGAAGATTGAACTGGGGAAAATACTTCTTGAAACAGCTATAGATTTTGAGTAAACACATAAATAATTCAGTATGTTGGTTATATTAATCAATTAGTCTATATCCATAATTATACTTTGTTTTAGATATGTATGAATACAAATTTAATGCATTGATATTTCTTTATAACTTCATTTTTTATCTGTTCTTTCATGTTCATTGCTTCTGCATTATTTATCTGCTATATTGTTTGTTCATACAAGTTTATTTCTTATAAAGGTGTGCCTTTCATCGTCATGCACGTTTCCCTTTAATTTGGTAAATATCTCCTTTGTCTTGATATTACTTCTGCATTTTCAATATTATTTTTCTTTATATTTGACAGATACAATTTTGTCCAACCACTTATTAGTACTTTATTATATTTTCTATCTTAAGATTTAATTTATATTTTAATTTAAATATAAAATTCATTGATATGAATGTATTTCAATATAGTTTTAATGATCATTTTGTTACTTCACAACCGATTGCATATTTTAGTTTTATCTTGAATTTTTAACTGTCAAGAAAGTTGACACTGTCATTCCTGTTTTATAAACAGATGTTTGTTTTTATCCTTGATTCCTTGCTTCCCTCAAATCTTCAGCTAAGATCAGTTTATTTTTGTGAAGTATAACCTTTAGAATTCCATCAGTGAGGGCATTTGGGCAGTAAATATTATCAAGTTTTACTTGTTCAAATATATCTATTTTTTATGGACTTTTAAAAAAGATTTTTGTTTGTTTTGTTAATGGAGGTACTGGGGATTGAACCCAGTTTTATATTCCCTTCCACTAAATTCAAAATTATACACTCTGTTTGTTTAATGGTTAACCTATAATTTATATTAAGCATTGTTAACATTTCAACATATAAATTTAATTCAATCTTTTGCTTTCCTTTTAGCTAACAAAGACCTTCGATCAATGTCAATGCATTTACCACTCCAACCTTTTTGCTGTTTTCATGTTTTAAAATTATATTTTATTTAATCACAAGACATTTTATTACTATGAAGTGTGACTTGAATATAGTGTTTACTTGCTTTGTTCATGGATGTCTTTCTTTAATTTCCTTTTTTTGTTCTATTTCAGACTCCCTAGCTAGAATAACATTCCTTCGGCCTAAAGTTAATTCCTTTACAATTCTGTTTAAACTTCCAAAAATTGAGAAGAAAATGGCCAACAAATTAATAGAAACATTAATGATATTTATGTAGTATTTTCACATAAAAATAAATAAATGTGACCCTTAAATATATGAAAAAAGCTTAAACCTATTTTGAAATCCTTTATTATATATAAATCCTTATAATAAAGGATTTCAAAATAATATACTGCAAAAACATTATTCAGCTACCAAATTATCAACAAATGAAATGTCTGACAACATATTCTGTTGGCCAGCCTCTAAATAATGATGCATTCTCAAGCATTGCTGATGGGAATGAAAAATGGTACAACACTATGGAGGGGATTTTGCAATACCTAATGAAAGTATACACACGGTCATCTTATAAATTCAGGAATCCTATTTCTAATAATCTGTCCAAAGATACAATGGCATAAACATAAAATGTTATATTTCATCTTTATTATACGAAAAAATTAAAAACAAGCATGTGGATGCAAGTAAAAATTCTGCTTTATAATTTTGAACTTGGAATCATGTATATATTTTACATAATTCAAAGTGAAATAAATAAAATAACCTAATATAACAATTATTAAAATTGAAAATAATGAAATGAAACCTATCTACGTATAAACTTGGTGGCATAATCCCACTACGAGGAATCATATTTGTGCAGTAAACCTACAATATTTTGGCTCTGTTGCTAGTAATGTATAGCCTGCAGTTAAAAAACAAACCTTTAGATAAATCTTAAGTTTCACATATTAAACTCATTATTTAAGTATTATGAATATGGCTATGTTGAAGTATTAGTATTCATGTGTGGGTACGTAGATATCAGTAAATTGAAATAAAATGAATTAGTTACTGTGTTCCTTTTAATGTCTTAGGAATTAAGTTTTCAAGTGGAAAAGAGGTACAATTATAAAATCTAAGTAGTCAAATAAATTTTACAATGTTGAATTTCAAGGTTCTCTAAAAAATGCATATCTCCAACTTTGTTCATTGAAGTGTCCTACAAGCAATGGCAACCCAGAAAGACAAGCACCCCAAACACCCAGATGATAGTCTCTAAATAGAATTCTGTACAATTCTTAACTGTTATCGCCACTAATATTTGAAATATTATAACCTCAAACAATGGCCTCCATTCTCTCTCTCCCCTTCTCCTTCTGGAACTCTGACTAGATGGTTGAAACCTCACACTCTGTACCTCTTCATTTATCAGTAGGCTGAGTTAAATGCATCGCTTGAGTTTCCCTGATCTTGATGATTTGAACTTATTGTCTGTAAAGTGGCCAACTTGTAGATAGAAAGTTTCGAACAATTATTTGGTTTTTATTCGCTGTGCACTGACTAGCACCAAGATAACTTTTCAAGAAATCCTGAAATAAGAGATTTATTTTTAACTCTTCCATCCCTCTTCTCTCTGTCCCAGGGCTAATGCCCCACAGCCACGCCCCCCGCCAGACCCTGATCGGTTACCGCTCGGCCCCACTCGCCACAACCCGAGCAGCAGGAGCACGAGCACGAGGGTCCACGCTTCCGGCGGGAGGAGGAGGGGCGCGTACGCACGCGCCGATGCGCCTGCGCAGACGCGGAACAGCCCGAAGCTTGAAGAAGACGGGCGGGAGCCAACTGTTCCCGGACCAGCTCCTGGAGGAGGAACGCGACGTGGGGTCTGGGCCGCCGCTTGCTGCTGCCGCCGAGCCGGTAAGGGGGCGCATGGTGGGGGCGCGCAGGTCGGGAGCCGGCGAGTGAAGCCTGGGCTGCGCTCGCGGGTAGCGGTGCGTAGGTAAGGCCCGGGCCTCGCGACCCGTTAGGACCCTGAGGTGGGTCGGGGGCCACCGCGTGGTTCGTGGTGCCCACTTCTTCCCGCTCATTAGTAATACGGGCGCCTGTTCGTTGCCGCTTATACCCGGGGTGGGTAGCGGATGCCGCCACCCCAGGAGGTGGGAGGGCACCGGACAGGCCAGGGAGCACGTCCGACTGGCCCTCAGGCCATGGCCTGTTCCCAGGAGGCGGGTGCGGTGCTGTCAGGGTGCGGGGGCGGCGGCGGCGGCGGCAGCGGGGAGAGGGGTCTACCCTTGGGAGCCTGTGAATTTGCTCCCATCTCTCCTGCGTCCTGTCCTGGGGGCAGCTTTTGCTGTCCAGATTTGCAGGGCCTATGTTGCAGGTCATTTTCTGCCCCTGGGAGATGAGGAGGTGCTGTCAGGGTGCGGGGGCGGCGGCAGCGACAGCGGGAAATGGGAGCAAATCCCGCTCTAGCATAGGCAGCCCCAATCCTGCCATTGCTGCTGCTGCTGATGCCCCCCCCCCCACCCCCGACCACCACACCCTGCCTACCTCCCAGGAGCAGGCTGACAGGGAGAGATTCTTTCCAGGAAGCCAGGGCAGCAGAGGCTGCCCCCCAGGCCAGGCAGCGGGGGAGTTGGGAGGAAGTTGTCTGGCTCTCCCAGGGCAGCCCCCCTCCCCGCCTCTGCCTCTGCCTCTGCTGCTGCCTGCTGTCCATTCTGGGCGGGGCTGCCCCCTCCCTGCCGGCAGCACCATCAACCACCCAAGGCCCACTGGCGAGTGGTGTGCACCCTGGTACCACCCTGCCCCATCAGCTGAGACGAGGCACTGGGTGGTGGGGGGAGAAGTGGGGGGGAGTAGGGGTGGGGGCAGGGCGCCCGGGCGAGAATTGGAACTGCGTCCAACCCCCGCCCGGGCCCAGGAGCCTGGGACACAGGGCTGTGTGCCAGCACTCTGCCCGGGATCCCTGGCTGGCTGGCTGTCGCCATGGTGATGGGAGCCCAGACCATCCTGCCCCCCGCTGGTTGAGGGGTGAGGGGGTCAGCTGGGGGTAAGGTTGCACTCCGGGTGAGGGAGGATCCCGCGGTGAGTGGGCACAGGCTGAGGGGTGAGGAATCGCTGGGAGTGGAATTGACCCGGCTGAGGGGTGAGGGGGACCATCTTGGGATGTTGGGGGTCCTGCAGTGAGGCATGAGGGGTGAGCTTGTGGCGTGGGGGCCATAGGTTACTAGCGTGGTGGAGTGTCGGGGCGGGTACCTCGGTGTGAGAGGAAGTCCCATTTCGGGGGTCCTGTGGGAGACTTGGGGGCTTGGCTGTAGGTGGGGGGGCATTCACAGGGTTTGGGAGGGAAGGCGAGCAGGGGGAGTGGGGCTAGGGGGTGTGGCCTGGCCCTGAGCTGTTCGAGGTTTTGGTTGTGTCAGGACCGGTAGGTGATGGGATGGGGGTGTTAAGGATGGAGACCCGGTGGGGCGGGTAAAGGGATGGGCCCTCCGCCCCACTGCCAGGCCCTTGCCCCCAGCCCCCAGCCCCCAGCCCCCAGCCCGGCACCAGTCCCCACCTCCCGAAGAACAGGAGTTGCAGCCCGAGCGTCCGCGCTGCGGGCGGGAGGAGGAGGGGCGCGCATGCGCGTGGACGCACAGACGCGCCGACCGGACCCGCCCGGAGCGTGTGAAAGCTGGGCGGGAGCCTAGTGCTCGCGGACCAGCTCCTGGAGGAGGAACGCGGCCTGGGGTCTGGGCCGCCGCTTGCTGCCGCCGCCGTTTGCTGCCGCCTCCCGCTGCCGCCGCCGAGCGGGTGAGGGGGCGCTTGGTGGGGGCGCGCAGGTCGGGAGCCGGCGGGTGAAGCCTGGGCTGCGCTCGCGGGTAGCGGTGCGTAGGTGAGGCCCGGGCCTCGCGACCCGTTAGGACCCTGAGGTGGATCAGAGCTGAATTAAGTGAATACCTGTAAAAAATTGAAAAGTGAACACCACTTTCCTTTGTAGATCTGAGAATGTGATTTATGTTTTTGAAGATAGTCAGTTACAGTGTGTCAGTCTGTGGTCTACAGCTTAATGTCCCAGTCATGCGTGTATGTACATATATTGATTTTCATATTCTTCTTCATTAAATGTTATTACAGAACTATTGAATATAGTTCCATGTGGTATCCAGAAGCAATTTGGGGTTGTTTTTTAATATCTTTTCCTAAATTAATTGAGAATTTTTTTAGAGGAGTTTCAGGTTCACAGCAGAGTTGAGCAGAAAATACAGAGTTCACACATAACCCTCTCCACCCACATATATATACTCCCCTACCCTCAACATCCCTCATCAGTGTGGCATATTTGGTACAAACGATGAACCAACATGGACACACTATTATCAACCAAAGTCCGTAGTTTACATTAAGGTTCACTCTTGATGTTGTACATTTGACAAATGCATAATGACATGTAGCCACTATAGTATCACGTAGAAGAGTTTAATCACCGTAAAAATCCCTTGTGCTCCATCTGTTCATTCCTCCCTCCCTCTCACTAAACTCCTGGAAACCACGATCTTTTTATTGTTTCTGTAGCTGTGCCTTTTCTAGAATGTCATTTGGTTGGACTCGTACAGTTTGTAGCCTTTTCAGACTCACTTTTTTCATTTAGTAATAGGGTTTTTTAGTTTCTTCCATGTCTTTCATGGCTTGATAGCTCATTTCTTTTTTTTTTTTTACTGCACATATATGTTTTAAATTTACATATATATGCTGTTCATTATTTCTAAGGATGTTTAGAGCTTTAGCTTTTTAAATTTATATAGTTATCAAAGGAATAAAGCCAACCACAAAATAAGAATTAATTAAAAAAGATACACACACCTTGCTATTAGCAGCAACATTATTTATGATTGCCAAGATATGGAAGCATCGTAAGTGCACATGAGTAGTTGAATTGATAATGAAGATGCAGCATGTATATATATCTATATCTATATGATGAATGTAATGTAAGAAATATGTATATATATGTATGTATGTATGTAATGGAATACAACTCACCCATAGAAAAGAAGGATATTTTGTCATTTGCAGCCCTTCATTCACGTTTTTTTTTTTTTCACTTCAAAAGCGAGAATTTTATAACCGGCATGAACATTTCCATTACATCAAAAACATCAAAATACCTAAAAATAAACTTAAGGAAGGAGGTTCCCTATACTCCAAACACCAAAATGACACAAAGAAATGAAAAGATTTCTTGTGCTCCTGGATTGGAAGAATCAACACTATCAAAATGGCCACACTACCGAAAGCAATCCATAGATCCAATGCAACCCCCATCAAAATACTCACAACATTCCTCACAGAACTAGAACAAAGAATTCCAGAATTTATAAGGAGCCACAAAAGACCCCGAACAACCAAGGCAGTTTTTTGTAGGTCTTTTTTTTTTTTTTTTCCCCTCTTTCTTCTTTTTGTTCTCTTTTCTTATGGTTTGATGACGAGAGAAGTTGTAACATCTGTTGTAAAGCTGGTTTTGTGGTGCTGAATTCTTGTAGCTTTTGTTTATCTGTGAACCTTTTGACTTCTCCATCAAGTCTGAACCAGAGCCTTGCTGGATAGAGTGTTCTTGGTTGTAAGTTTACCCCTTTCATCACATTAAATATATTATACCACTTCTTTCTGTTCTGTAGAGTTTCTGCTGAAAAATCAGCTGATAAACTTGTGGGAATTCCCTTGTATGTTATTTGTTGCTTTTCTCTTGCTGATTTTAATATTTTCTTCTTATCCTTAATTGTTGTCAATTTGATGACTATGTGCCTTGGTGTGTTCCTCTTTGTGTTGACCCTATGTGGTCCTCTCTGTGCTTCCTGGACTTGGGTGACTGTTTCCTTTCCCAAGTTGGGAAAGTTTTCAGTGATTATCTCTCCAAAATTTTCTCAGGTCCTTTCTCTCTGTTCTCTTCCTAGGACCCCTATAATGCAAATATTAGAGCACTTCATGTTGTCCCAGAGTTCTCTTAAACTATCTTCATTTCTTTTCATTCTTTTTTCTTTTTTCTGTTCTGAAGTAGCGATTTCCACTAATCTGTCTTCCAATTCACTGATCCGTTCTTCTGCTTCATTTAGTCTATTCTTGGTTCCTTCTAGTATATTGTTCATTTCAGTGATTTTATTCTTCAACTCTGTTTGGGTATTCTTTATGTTTTCCAACTCTACTAAAAACTTTGCTCTGTGCATCTGTACTCCTCTTGAGTTCTCTGAACATCTTGGCCATCATTACTTTAAACTGTTTCTCAGATAAATTGCCTATCTCCTCATCACTTATTTCTCCTACTGGGATTTTATCTTGTGCCTTGGCCTGGGAGATGTTCCTCTGCCACCCCATCATCTATTTTTCTGTGTGTTTGTGGGCTCCTTCCACAGGCTTTGGGATTGTTGTTTTCTTATTTTTAGTATCTGCCCCTGGTGGGTGATGCTGGACTAGAGGCTTATGCAGGTTTCCTGGCAGGAGGAGCTGGTGCCTGCCCACTGCTGAGTGAAGCCTGGTCCTGGGCCTCTGGTGGGTAGGACTATGTCTAGAGGCCTTTGCAGCTCAGGAAGTCTGCTGATGGGTGGGCCTGTGTTCCCACCCTATATGTTGCTTGGCCTGAGGCTTCCCTCCAGGCTGTTGGGTGGGGCCAGGTCTTGGTGCTAAGGATCCGATCAAGATGTCAGCCTCCAGGAAAGCTCATGTAGATGAACACTCCCATAATGTCCATCACCAGCTTTTATGTCCTCTGGGTGAGCCACAGCCATTCCCCACATCCCCAGGAGACCCTCCAAATCCAGCAGGCAGGCCTGGCCCAGGTTCTTACGAAATCACTGCCACTGCCCTTGGACCTGGCGCACGTGAGTTTTCGTGTACACTTCCTAAGTGAATGGAGTTTCCATTTTCCTGAGTCTCGTGGGGCTTCTGGAGCCAAGCTCCACTGGCCTTTGAAACCAGATGTCCTGGGGTCTCCTCGTCTTCCCAATACAAGACCTAGACTGGGGAGCTTGACGTGGGGCTTAGAGCTCTCACTCCTGTGGGAGGGCCTCTGGGACTTCACAAATCTTCAGCTTGTGGGTCACCCCCCCCCAGGGTGCATGGAGACTGATTATATGGTGAGCACACCCCTCCTACCTTCCTGCTGTGGTTCCCTCTTTATGTTTCCAGTTGCAGAAGATCTTTTTTGCTAGGTTCCAGTCTTTTTTTTTGATGGTTGTTTAGCATTCCATCGTGGATTCGTTGTAGTCGCGAGAGGCGAGCTCGTGGTCCTACCACTCTACCATCTTGACTGGAAATCTTTTTTATCTCTTTTATATATAGTGGTTAACATTTACAAATCTCAAACTCTCAAATTATCCTTTCTGCCCCCTTTCCCCAGGTAACCATAAGATTTGTTTACCTGTGTGCGAGTCTAGTTCTGTTTTATAGATGAGTTCAATAGTGTCTTCTTTTTCCTTTCTTTCTTTCTTTTTTTTTTTTCAGATTACACATATGAGTGATATCATATGATACTTTTCTTATTTAACCATCACTGGAATGAACACACTGCAGCAAATAGTTATCTAATACAGGGGTTGTCATGCTTTGTCTGTAAAGAGCCAAATAGCAAATACTTTCAGCTTTGTGGGTAATACATTTTTTTGTTAGAGCTAGTTACTCTTGAAACATTGTAGCATGAAAACAGCTATAGCTAGTATGTAAACGAATGAGCATGGCTGTGTTCCAAAAAAAGTGTTATTTATGGACACTGAAATTTGAATTTCTTGATTTTTATGTTTATAAAATATTCTTCTTATGATTTTTTCAACCATTAAAATATGTAAAAGACACTCTTAGTTCATGCTGTACAGAAACAGGCAGTGGGCCAGATTTGGCCTGTGGACTATCATGTGGTCTATCCATAATATATGGAAAATATGTTCCTGATGAAATTGCTAGAATGCATACTATAGGAGCAATAGTCAAAGATATAATAGGAGAAAAAAAATCTGCCTGTAGGTTAAATGTACTTACCCTATCCTCAGTTGGGAAAGAAGATACTCTGGCTGGAGCTATTAGTGAAGGATTTATGAAAGTAGAGGCATGGACTTTGGGAAGTCTTGACAGATGGTAGTTAATCAGTTAATGAATGTGTTTGACATATGAATGAGGGGGAGAATAAATGAGTTCAGTATAAAAATAGGTGAATAGAGTGTGATGTGGAAGGACTCATGTCATAAGGAGGATGAGGACAAAGGACAGAGAAGAAGCAGCCTCTGGGAATTCCCAATTGTTCTGCTGAGCTCAGACAGGGCTTCAAATGCCAAGCAATCAGCAGGACTGTATTTGAAAGGCAAAGAGCGCTACTGAAGGCTTTAGGACTATGGATTGCATTATTTCCTGTTCTGTTACTATCAAAGGTAAGCAAAGCCAGACACCAGTTAAAATGGTCAGGACAGATTTTAATCAGTACTATACTATTGCAGTGGGGAAGAGAGCCCAGCATAAACGTGAACTCAGAAACAATTGTCAGCATCCAAGAAGTGGAACATTACAAAGGGGTCCTCAGTGTAAATGCTGATGAGGCCAGCTGGGTCTGCTGGCTGGCAAGTATTGAAGGGAGTTGGAGACAGGGGCTCCATCCTTCCTGGTGATCACATTTCAAAGGCATGGCTTTCAGGTACTTAGGAAAGACACTCTTGAGTTGTAGGAGATACTAGTCTATCTGAAAGGGACAGAGGAAGGAGTCACAGTTGTCAGGCCTTTTTAGTAAATGCTAAGGCAAATGAAATTCTCTTGGCAGCCTTCAGCTTTCTCATACAGGCCCTTTCTGGTTGGGGATTTGTTAGAGTCATTCTAAGGATGTGGCCTTCAGCTATTAGAAAACATGTTAGTGTTTAAGTCTTTTAATGTGAATTGGGTAGGGGTCAGGGATGGGCAAAATCATTTTTGTTGAGAGTCTGTGGGTTTTTTTAGGCCAAGGTTGAGGCCTCATGGAGAAGAGGATTTGGAGGAGCCTGGTGAGAATTTGATCAGGGAGTGAATCTTTGTCCTCCCATGCTGGTTTGTGTATTTGGACATGCATAAACTTCCCTGGGGGTACAGTCAGTCCAGCCTGATTGAGTTTACTGAGAGGTAGCTTGCTTTTGGGTGTGCACTGTTCTCTCCCTTCCTGAAACGCCCTTGTATAGTTTTTGCTTCCTGAGGGAAGCCTGCTCACCCTCTAGGCAGCTGTCAAATATCTCTTCCTTTGCGAGGGCCCTCCTGCATTTATTTGCATCCCCCTCCTCCCTTCCCCCATTCAAGCATAATGAATTGCTTTTTCTACTGCATCTCTTGTTGCTAAATCGCATGACCCTTTAATTTACTTTCTGAAACTATTATGAAATAATAAGCAGGAAAGCACCTGCAGGCAGAGGCGGCATCTCATCTGTCTTGTATCTCAAGTGCATAAGTAACACTTTCGAGGGAAGTAGATGATTAATAAATGTTGGTTGACTTTTGACCTGATTTTCCTCCTTTGGAATGATGACCTAATTAATATTGATGTGTCAGTTTTGATAGTGTGCTAATTAATTTGGCTTTAAAAAAAATTCCTAGCTGTATCTTCCAATGAATGCACAGGCATTGTCTTCCTGCTTCAAGAAATTAATTTAATGTCTTTAATGTTCCAGAGTAAGTATTCATATTTGTGACTGTAATAATGCTTAATCCTATGACAGATTGAAGGTGGAATTGGTCCCATGCATTTTCAGTGATAGTTAATTTACTACTTTTGTTAAGAATAAAGGCAATATGAAAAGGCTACCTACTATAGAATTCCAACTCTGACATTCTGGAAAATGCAAAACTATGGAGACAGTAAAAAGATCAGTGGTTACCAGGTGTTACAGGGAAGGTGGGATGAAGAGGTGGAGCATAGAGATTTTTAGGGCAGTGAAACTATTCTGTGTAATATTATAATGGTGGATACACATCATTGTACATTTGGTGAAACCCGTAGAATGGACAGCACCAAGAGTGAACTCTAACGTAAGCTATGGGCTTTGGGTGGTAATAATAATGTTTCATGTAGGTTCACTGATTGTAACAATGTACCCACTCTGGTGTGGAAGCTCTGTGTGGGTGTGAGTGTGTGTGTATGTGTGTGTGGTAGGGGGTATATGGGAAACTCTCTGTACTTTCCACTCCATTTTGCTTTGAACCTAAAACCGTTCTAAAAAGTAACTCTATTTAAAACACATACAAACAAAAAAGGATCTCAAAATTTTGTCAGTAGGGAAATTAATAATCAAATTGTACTATATTCAAACAAGGTTATACTGCACACAGTGAAAATATAAACATACATATCAACAAGAATAAATTCCAAGAACATAGTTTTGGGCAAAAGTTAAAATTACAAACATATGTATTATGATACCATTATATCATTTTACAATATGAAAAGCAATTCTGTAATTAGCATTAGAATATAGACGTGTAATATTGTTGTGAAAAAGTGCCCTTGAATGAGAAATTGTAAATTCAGCAGAATGGTTACTACTGTTTTGGGGAAGCAAACAGAATAAAATCAGGGCTGGGCACCCACCTGGTTGAATTCACTTATGTATGTAATAATTTGTTTTTTAGTTGAGTGTTGAAACATGGTTTTTTTTTTTTTTTTTTTTTTTACATTTCGTGCTTTTTTTTTAACATTTTTTATTGATTTATAATCATTTTACAATGTTGTGTCAAATTCCAGTGTTCAGCACAATTTTTCAGTTATTCATGGACATATACACACTCATTGTCACATTTTTTTCTCTGTGAGTTATCATAACCTTTTGTGTATATTTGCCTGTGCTATACAGTGTAGTCTATTCTACAATTTTGAAATCCCAGTCTATCCCTTCCCACACTCCACCCCCCTGGTAACCACAAGTCTGTGTTCTCTGTCTGTGAGTCTATTTCTGTCCTTTATTTATGCTTTGTTTTTGTTTGTTTTTGTTTTTGTTTTTTAGATTCCACATATGAGCGATCTCATATGGTATTTTTCTTTCTCTTTCTGGCTTACTTCACTTAGAATGACATTCTCCAGGAGCATCCATGTTGTTGCAAATGGCATTATGTTGTCAGTTTTTATGGCTGAGTAGTTTCCATTGTATAAATATACCACATCTTCTTTATCCAGTCACCTGTTGATGGACATTAGGCTGTTTCCATGTTTTGGCTATTGTAAATAGTGCTGCTATGAACACTGGGGTGCAGGTGTCATCCTGAAGTAGATTTCCTTCTAGATCAATTTTTTAATGTTATTCTGATAGCCCCAGAAAGCATGAGGTCTACTAGAAATGAATATTTTAGACTTTTACTATTAACACTATGCTTGCATAATACTTTTTTTTTTCTCAAAGACTTTCACATTTATTACCTCATTTGAGAGCCTTTGCTGTGTTCAATGGCCTTTTCATTAAATCACATCATCTCTCTAATAACTTTTTCATTCCTCTTGTGACTGAAAAGTACACCTTAATTGTAACCATAAATAATTCTATGTGTTATTATTGTGCTAGATAGAATATTGATTATTGAGCATAAAGGCTTAAAAATTCAAAGATGGCATATGATACAAATATAGATCTACTACCAAGCTGTATCTATGCTGTCCAGGTTTTCCCTCACAATTAGAGCTGTCCCTTCAGCAATAGCTTTGTAACTACTGACCCTGAAACCGCATAAGCTGACCTCAAATAAACTCTGTAACAGTGTAAAATGCATGCGTCCATATTTGCCTTTTTTATGTTTTGGAAAATTTGAAGATTGGAATAGAAAACACCCAATACTGTAGCAAAATAAACAGGGAAATTATGAAGATGTATAAAATAACACAAGGTAACAGTAACTCAAGACAACTAAATTCTTTCAATCATGGATTATTCTTTTCAAATAGCTCAAAGCATCTCTTCTGTGTCCAGACTTTTGTATTACTTAATCACGTAAGTAATTACTTAACTAATTACTTGAACGTGAAGGTTGAATGTCAGAGGTAACAGAAGTGGTCAGTTTAATAGGAAATTTATCCTGGAGGCATGAGTCTAAGAAGTATGGTTATCCTGATAAAGAATTGCTAGCTTCCCAATGAAGAGGCTTGCTCATCTTCTGCCAGCACATCGTATCGTTCAGTGACAGAGGCTGGGAACAAGGCGGCAGGGGAAAGATGAGGCTGGAGCTTTGGCAAGGAGGAGAGAAAATATTACAAAATGCACCTTGTAAAGCCCTGTATGAACTATGTGTTGTCATCCATATGAAGGAAGAAGTCACTGGAGAGTTTTAGTTTTATTAAAGGAGTGAGAGATGTTTAGTTTTAGGGGAAAAATCCTGTTTGATTCACTGTTACTGCAATACAAGTAGACAAGTTTAGAACAGAGATGCCAGTCAAGTGTATGTTCAGAGTTACGGAGGAAACAGGTGATGTGGTCTGAACCTTTATGGCATGTGGTGTGGGGCCGGAAGGAGTAGAGAAGTAGGTAAATTCTAGCAAGAAGGGTCAGAAGGATATGCACTATTCACATGAACTGGAGTGCATGAGAAAGAGCTGTCCTGGGAGTCAAAAGGATATTAATAAACCTCTGGAAATGGATTATATACCACAGCAATTTGAGAAAAGAACTAAGACTGGTTTTTGAAAAATATCAACACTTAGGAAAGGCAGAAGGAAATAAACAGACAGCCCAAATGAGGAGATAGGAAAAAAAAAAAAACCTAAGAGAAGAGTCATATAATTGGAGTTAAGAGAAAAGAATAGTTCATGAAGGTGGGAGGAGGCGATGGTGTCAGTGTAGTACCCGTTCATGTGAGAGGAAAAAAATAACAAACACGCAAACTGGGAAGTGCCTGTCAGTTTTAGCAAAAAGGAGGTCATTGGTGACCTTGGGAATAGCAGTTTTAGTGGAGTCTTGTGGGAAGAATACAGATTAGCAGGGGTTTAGGAATGAATTAGAAGTAAATTAGGGGAGACAAAACTGAAGCAACTAATGTGAAGGGAGAAAGAGAGGGAGTTAAGTAGAGGGGACAACTGGTGTCTGCCAAGAGCTCTGGACTGATGTATGTGCTGTCAAGAGCTCTGACTGTGTACCCAAGAACTGTCAGCACGAACTGGGACTTATGCTTACATATACTGTTTACCAGACACAGATTGGTGCCTATTTTGCATTTAGAGTGATACTTAAACCACAGCAGCGTGCTGACTCAGCAAAGTGATTCATACTTGATGGAGAGTTGCCCTCAAGTGTGCACAAAGTGCC